>NC_135217.1:3242509-3542509 GCF_052324685.1 Brachyhypopomus gauderio
AGCTGAAAAACACAACATAAAACCAGGGTTGCCAACTTATGAAGATCGCTTGGAGTGAGATTTGAACCTGGAGGAGGAGGCGAGTGTAAATTGTTGATGGGGGGGGGGGGGGGGGGGGTTGCGAACGTAAGTTGTTGCCGGGGGGAGGGGGGGTGGTGAACGTAAGTTGCTGACGGTGGGGGGGTCTGGGGTTGGCGAACGTAAAATGGACACAAATTAAGTGTTATATCGCAATCAGTGGTTATCGGATATCAGTGGATGTCGCGAGCCAGTGGTTGGCGCCAGAGCGAACTAGTAACTCATTGAATCTTAGAAGTAAATAAGCTAGATTTTTTTTTTCAACATGAGATATCGGAAGTGTGGCCTGAGAGCGTGTGAAAACGGTCAAATGCGTGTGTCTCACGCTCAATGTGTGAGAGTTGGCAACCATGTAAAACACAAGTTAGCTCACCTGCCTGGGCGGGACCCTTGACCGACTGGGCCATTAACGACACAAAACCACGCCCCGGTCAGTCACAGGGCCCTCACACCCTAACCGGCGCTCAGCCGGTGAGCCCCACATAGTGTGATGACAAGGAGCTATGGCTCCTTATTCGTCCGAGGTGTATGTGTGTGCAGGTTACCTCCCCGAGGCGTGGCTACGTCACCTCCCGGACCTACCTCCTCCCGGAGCTGACCCATGCCTTCTGCTAGGGGCCACCCCAGCCTCCAGGGGAGTCAGCCCCAGCCGGGGCCTCCCTTTACGCGGTGGACTCCTCCACCCAACCCAGGAGCGCCAGAGACCGAGGCCCGGAGCACCCCTATCGTGGGCTGGGGAACAGCCCCTAAGGGCCTCCTGGTCACCCCGAGCAGGAGGGAGGATCTCCATCTTCAGCAGGAGCTCTTCAGACCGGAGCCCCATGGTCCCCAAACATCCGGGGGCCCCGGCCCTACAGGGAGGGGCTCTTTAAGACCTGGCTCCGGTCACCCCACAACATAAGGGGGCTCCTGCCAGGTGGAGACCCTCACAAGGTCCAGGAACACCACGATCCACTGCCAGGGAGAAGACCTGCACATAACGCAGACACACACACACACACACCAACACAAAACACGCACGTGCACATACCCTGATCCCCCTACCATGGGGGAGGGGTCTCCATTCTAAATCAGGAGAACCCCCCACGTTCCTGGTCAGGGCCTCCCTCAGTAGCTACGCCCTCCATGTCACACTCCGTGGCACAGGTTCACAGCCGGTCCCACCCAACACACATTTAAGGGGAGGAGCATGCGTGGAATTACGTCTAACATTTCACAAACACGCTTGAACAAAACACACACGCAAAGACTAGACAAACAAAAAATTGTGTCCAAACAGCAAATGGACGGGACCCACACATTTGTGCACTACATATAAACAATAGTGAGGCGCCGCTCAAGTTCGCAGTCACTCCCCACATAAAACACAAGACACACGGGGAGCGAGGCGACAGTGACGAGCGGCGACCGTGTCACACACACAAAACACTTAACATGTAACAACGAGCACGCACACTGATCCTCCAGTCCGTTCACCCGTACATACTTATAAAAATCTGAAACCACACAACAAGAAGAGTTTTCTCAGGAAGACGCCCTGGTCCTCGCTGTGCCACAAACACACACACACAACACATAAGCACAGCGGAACTCCTCAAACAAATTTGTAAACGTAAACTCCTCACGTTTAATGTGATATGAATAATGCGCAATCCAGCGCACGTTGAACATAAACAGACACGGCAACGTGTAGACATTAGACAACGACCCAAAGGAAGGGTTCGGGGACCGTAACATGACAGACGCCCCCACCAAGGGGGTGCAAACAGGGCCGAGTGCCCCGAACCCACATCGATGGGCGGATCCGAAGCGCCCAGTCCTGCGTCTGGGAGATGACCGCCCTCGGTGGAGAGTCCGCCACGAACAGCCTAGAACACCCTCCCTGGGAAGACGGGGGAAAACACGTTAGACACATTTAACGGGACGGACACAAACACACAAACAGGAACACTTACACACAGAGGAACAAACGGGAAAAAGGGATTCGGTACACATACGGGAAGACACACGAAAACAGGAACGGACACACACGACAGTGGCGCCAGGCTGCGCGCCAGGAGGACGGCAATCAGGGGAGAGAGACAGAGAGCTGCTGGTGCTGCAGGCGCTGCGGTGGGCAGTGCTCCTCCTGCCCTTGCTGCAAACCCTCCACCGGGCGCAGCGCGGCGGGCGGACGCGCCAGGTGCAGCGCAGCTAGTCCCTCCCCTCGGTGGACCGTATGGGAGTCCCTCTTTGCCCTGGGATCTCCCTCTGGGCTCTCACCCCTGGAGTAGTCCATGGCCTCGGAGCGCTCGGAGGACACGCCCTCTTCAGGAGACCTCCTCCCCTTCACGGTCCCAGTGGAGTACTCAGACTGGAGCGAACTCCCTTCCTCCTCTTCCTCCGTGTACCGCTCGCTGTCCGAGTACTCGGTATAATCCGAGCACACGGAAGGGGGACGGTCTTCTTCCTCCTCACCCTCACCGTAGTATTCGGTTGGGGCGGAGCACACGGAGTGGGGATAGTCCACCTCCTCTTCTCCCTCGCCATAATCTACGGTGGGCGCAGAGCATATAGAGGGTGGACGGTCCTCTTCCTCCTCACCGTAATCCACGGTGGGCGCGGAGCATATAGAGGGTGGATGGTCCTCTTCTTCTTTCTCGTCCGGAGAGTCCGCCCCCTCAAACTCGCTCTCGGGGGTCTTCTCCGTGGAGCAGAGCTCGAGGGAGCCTACCCGCAGAGGTGAGAGGTCTCTGGAGGGAGAGGGGTGACGCTCCTTCCACAACCGCACCGCGGCCTCGCGGAAATAGTCCGCCAACTCCTCCATCTTGGCTTCCCGAGCCCGAAGCAGCATAACCGCACATAACGGGTCCTGCTGCATCGCTTTGAGGGTGACGGGGGCTCCGCGGTGCTGTGCAGGGGAAGAGGCGTGGTGGTGCTTGCTGGGCCTCCTCCCCTTCTTAGGTCGGGTGGTGTATCCTGACATGGTGTCTCTGGTCGGCTCGTCGTTCTGTGATGTTGGGAGCGTAGCGAAGGATAAGACACAGAACCTCCGAATTCAGCAGACGTCACGTTTAATGTGATACGAATATTGCGCAATCCAGCGCACGTTGAACATAAACAGACATGGCAACGTGTAGACATTAGACAACGACGAGCACAAGACACTGCGTGAACGCACATTAAATAGACAGACCACATCAACCCCACGTGATGACGAGACGAGCCACATGTGAGACAGATAATTACAAGACGCACCCGCACCCACGGAGATACACTGACGCAGACGAATAGATGCAGACAACGTTAACACACGCCCCAAAGGAAGGGTTCGGGGACCATAACGTGACACATACCGCATCCTGGAGGCATGTTTCTCTTCCTCGGCAGTCTATAGTGTAGCATATAGACTCGGTAGCATTATAGTGTAGGTGTATGTATTACATGTGTATATATACAGTATGTATATGGGGTTTATTATCTTCTACAGCAGCAAGTAAAGAAGATCAGCATGGAACTCCTGGAGAACCAGAACAAATAAATGGAAACAGCAGGATCACAGCAGATCAGAGCCCAAACTGTGGTGCTGAAGATACAATGACAGGAGATGCAGACACACATGACCCAGTACCCATCACACAACACAGTCCTAATGATGGAGCACAAGGTGGTGTGATAGAAAACGATCAACACCTCAAACAGGTGGATGTGACGGAACAAAAAACAGAAGAAAAGAAAGAAAGGAAGAACCACCAAGATCAAAAAGAAAAAGAGAAACTCCTAGATAAGAAAAAGAATGAGCTACCAGATAAAGAGAAAATTAAGGAAAGAGTGAAAGAGTTAGATGAAAGAGAGAGAAAGATAAAGGAAAGAGAGAGAAAGATATCTGGAATAGAGAACAAGATAACAGAAAGAGAGAATGAGTTAGATGAAAGAGAGAGAAAGATATTTGGAATAGAGAGTAACATAACAGAAAAAGTGAATAAGTTTGACAAAAGAGAGACAAACCTAAAGGAAAGAGAGAATGAGTTAGATGAAAGAGAGAGAAAGCTAAAGGAAAGAGAAAATGAGTTCAGTGAAAAAGAGAGAAATCTCCAAAACACCATTTCTAAAGGTAAGAAAAGTAATCTTAAACCAGTGTTAAAGTTAGAAATTCAATATTTTATCTTTATTTATTTTACAGTTAAATCATTTCCAGATTAATCTTTGAAATAGGTCTCTCTTCCCTAACAGTTAGATACTACACTATTATAACTGGAAACACTTCACAAAGCCATGAAGGATTCATGAAAATGCTCCACAAACAAACACCAGACCTGCAGGAGGTGTCTACAGTGGAGGAGTGTGATGTCATTCTGCTGTTCTGGTCCATTGGGTCACAGGATGGAACTGAGATTGAAGCAGCACTGAAAAAACTCCCTGAATCAGCAGGTAAGACATTTACTAGTATTTAACTCTAAATATTGCTTATACATAACAGATTTGGCTTGAACAAAACAGATTAAAACTGCTTTATGTCCACAGACTCCAAGCCTGCTGTTCTAGTGGTGCTCCATCATATATTTGACCCAGACTGCACTGTACCAGACAGCAGCAGATCTGTAACCAGGAAGAACACAACCACAGTGGACTGTCTGTTCCATGAGGATCATGGACTTCTAGACTGTGTGAAGAATAAAGAGGCTTTCAGCAGAGTTTCAACATGGATTGAGGATCAGGTATCATCACTTCAACAGTGACGTCTTCCTATTATTCCTGTTAAAGTTACTCATCATTTTAGTCTGGGAACATTGAACAGATGGACCAAGTACCAGGTTATGAAAATCATCTAGAATTGTACATGATGTAAATAATGTGATTTTGTGTATTAATCACATTTATCTTCATGGCAGAAGAACAGGGGACCAAATCCTGAAAAAATGACAAAGGTACAATAACCTTTAATAAACCTTGATTCTGTGTCACAGATTTTGCTGAGACTATGTAAAAAAATATTTGAGTTCATAGCAAATTCAGTCTTGTCTGTCTTGACACTTATGTAGAACTCTATAATTTATTCTGTTTATTCTTTGAATGAGAGAGCATTTATTTTTTTCACATACAGATAAGTCAAGGTAAGTGTCATACAGAGAAGTGAAGGTAAGTGATGTTATTGTAATACCTGAAAGTTTGTGATGCCGAGGAGCGACAAGGATGCAAATGTGAGCCATGAACACAACAAATGTTTAACTTTGAAACTGAAAGTAAAAGATGAATAATGAACATCAAACCGAACATAAGACTCTGTTACACACAGCAAAACGGCACGGCAGAATAGGACACGAGTTGTATGATACACAGTCCAGACAAAATGTGTACAAAGACAGACTTTGACAGAAACACACATAAGGGTATAAATACATACATTAATATTGTCGGGCAGGTGAAGCACGTAACAGCATAACAAGATTAACAAGAGGGCCTCGCAGCACAGGACCAGTGTTGGGTGAAGTATCAAAGAGCATAACACACAAAGTCACGTGGACATCTTTACCACGTGACCTAAGAGGTAGGGGCGTGTGCCCTTTGACTCATGTTCTACAATAACAGTGATTGTGTTCCCTGCTCTGTGCCATATAGAGTACATACATATATAATATAGAATTTAATACAATAGAATATAATAGAGTATATATATAATCCAATATAAAGATGTATGTGCAGTATGTACTTTTATGCAAACACCTAAGTGAAGCCTGCAGTAGTTTCTCTTATTTGTTTTTAGATGCCAGTGGGACATGGAGCCCTCGTCACCACCAGATGGTGAAATACATCTCTATCAAAACTGGAAAAACACTTGGTGCTCATGAACACGTTCTGCAAATACTCCAGAAACAAATACCAGACCTGCAGGAGGTGTCCACAGTGGAGGAGTGTGATGTCATTCTGCTGTTCTGCCCCATTGTGTCTTTGGCTGGAACTGACATTGAAGCAGCACTGAAGCTCATTACTGAAGCAGGTAACTCTGAGCCTCTTCACTGTGAACACATAAGATATTGGGTACAACCTGCTCCATCATGTTTGACAAGATAAAGTCCTGCTCACAAGATAAATCTTGCTCTCTGTCCACAGACTCCAAGCCTGCAGTTCTAGTGGTGCTCCATCACACATTTAACCCAGACCGGCCTGTACAAGACAGCAGCAGATATGTAACCAGGGAGAATACGACCACAGTGGACTGTCTGATTGCTCACGAACAGGGACTGCTGCAGTGCACAAGGAACACTGAAGCTGTGGACAGAGTTGTGGAATACATTAAAAGGGTATGACAGAAACACACATTCCCTCTTTAGTTCATTCTACACAGAAATGTTTGCAAATGTGTTGATTTTGTATTATTGGAGTATCAAATTTTTGCCCGTTTCAGAATCCAGGGGCTGTTCCATCATGTGTTAAGTTACTTCATATGCCACCAACTGATTTACATGCACGCAACACTTTACACAGGAAGAGAAAACTCAACATCAGGATCGTCCAGGAGGAGGTACAGAAGGTGTGAAGAACAATGAGCAGGAGTGTACCAACGAAGAGAGAGAAGAACAGACCATAAATGAAGTGGTGCCACCTAGTGGCGGAGTTAAAACACAGGAAGAAGAAGCCATGCTGGATTCAGGAGAAAGAGTTTCCATTGACACCATGAACGTTCTTCACCATGCTGGGGCAGAAGCTAAGATAGAAAAACAAGATCAATAGTGTAAATGTAAACCTGAGGTACAACCAGGGAAACATCAGGTGAGAAGACAAAACATGAAAGCGACAATAAGAGCATAAAGGAGTTGAAGCTGACGACATGTCTGCTGAGTGTACTGGAAGGAATGTGAACACCCAGAACAGCTGAGTGAGCTTCACATCCGAGTTGTAGGGAAGGGCCACATATATTTTATTCTTATGAACTCAGTTTCTTAGTTCACTGAAGTTCTATTTAAATACTTTATAGGTAATCTGTCACTTCCACATAACATCTTACATCCTGTTCTAATCTGATCCCTTTGATGTGTTTATATTTGTGTTAATAATCTAATAAGCATTTAATGTTCTTAGAGATCTTGGATTCAGGCTTTATAAAAATCATTACTGACACTCTGTGAGGGTGACTCATCATGTGATCTAAGAATGGCTTGTGTGTTTAGATGTACTTTAGTAATCTAATAAACATTTAATGTTCTTCATAAATATCATTACTGACAGACTGCTGTTCTAAAGACATTATGGAGAAGTCTCATTATGAGTAGTAATGACATAATGAAATAGATAAAAAATGTTTTCCTAAAACTTGATGTCAAACTGAAAGTTCCAAAGCACATTATAATAGTCATTGACACGCTACAACCCCTGACCCCTCCCCTTTGGGCGTGTGTTTATGTTGTCTACGTCTAGTCATCTACATCTGTGGATCTCTGTGGGTGTGGTTGTGTCTGAGTGTGTTCATTGGTCTCACCTGTGGCTCGTCTCGTGATCACTCGGGGCTTATGTGGTCTGTCTATTTAATGTGCGTTCACACAGTGTCTCGTGCTCATCTTTGTCAGTCTTATACGTCTGAATGTGTAAGTGTTCTACGTACGCTGTCTGCGCATCAGTAAAATAAAAAGAAAATGTGTGCTGTTCATTCTGTGCCGCCTCGTTTTGTTGACGCACACTCAGTGTCACAGTCATCTTTCAGTTACTCATCTTTCAGAATATTTTAGTGTCCAATAAATACATAAAATCTAAGTTGGTTTCTGGCATTGATTAATTTGTGATCTATCACACCAATAATTAAATAATAAAATAATAACAAAAGTGAAATATTAGAATGGCTAAGTGACAGATGACAGCGATATTACATAAATGTAGAGCAAGGTATGGTGAGGATGAAATACAGATGAAGTTCCAGTAGATCTGATGGGGCATCTGTGTCACGGTTACACTTCCGGACCCCTCCTTGTGGGCGTGTTATTACGTTGTCTGCGTCTAGTTATGTCCATGGCTCTGTTCGAAATACTACTACATACTGAATACTGCATACTGGACTCAGTATATACTGGATACTGCATACTGGTCCTCGTAGTAGTATGCAGTACAGTTTCCAGTATGCAACAAAAGCAAAGCATACTACGGGGTCACGTGAACGTAGCGTTGCATGATGGGATGCAGTACACCACAAAGATAGCTCTGTTCGCGTACTGGAATATTTTACGGAAGTAGTAGGTCATCCGGGTATGTTTCGCGTACTGGAAAATTTCATTTTGGTCACATACTGCATACGGCATACTGATTTGGGGCTCGATCAGTACGCCAGTAGTATGTAATAGACTATTTCGAACACAGCCCATGTTTGTAGTTCTGTGGGTGTGGGTCATTTGTGAGCGTGTTCGTTAGTCTCACCTGTGCCTTGTCTCGTGATCACTGGGGAATGTGTTATTCACCTATTTAATGTGTGTTTGCGCAATGTCTCGTGCTCGTCTTTGTCTAAGGTTCATGCCTGTGTAAGTTCGCTTATTCGTGTGCTTGCGCTACTGCGCAGAATTTCACTATTGTTCAAATTAAAAGTATATGTTTCACCACATTATTCGTCATTGTGCCTGCCTCCTCCGAGATTCACAATCTGGAAGTCCACTGGGCAGTTTTGGTCTGATAAACCATAAGGCAGAGTATGGAGGATACGTGGGCTGTTTTGTGTATTGTGTTTTTATCCGTGGATTGAGAAAATGTAGCCAAAGTTCACATCATTAATTTAATCTGATTTTGAAATGGGGAAAATACTATCAGTAATCTTTCAACCATGGTGAAGGTGTGTGCAGATATTAGAGCTCATCACTTTCCAATGGAGGACCAATAAAGACAATAAAGTTGATATGAAAACAGACACAACGGCTAATCTTGTTAAAGAATGTGAAGGCAGAGGTGAAGGATGTGGAGGAGACTGACACTTTATCCATTTGATCTTAGATGAAAGTTCCTCACATACAGAGTTGGACTATACACTGGGGATGCACAATTGCTTACACATCAAAAGAATGAAAGTGTTTTTGACAAACTGTTCAGATGAGTTCTAATAATGACAATGATATGCATTAACGGTGAAATATTTGTTCATGTTTTAAAAATATATTTAAGATTATTTATATACATGTATCTGTATATTATCGTATAAACTGATACTAGTCTAAACTATGTGCACACATAAAACTATGTTCACTTATGATCATATAATTTAGGACAGCTGATGTTGCAATGTTGGATGCCGTGATATGCCTGCACAATCAGGTTATACAAAAGTTCAAGTTATGCAAACAGAAAGTGAAACTGAAAGCACTTAGTTATGTGTCTGGTAATCATTTTCAAAGAACAGTAGTAATCCTTCACACTAATATGAGTTTTTATTATTTAATAAAAAATTCATATTGTCTTTCACGCCTGCTGTTCTAGTGGTGCTCCATCACATTTGACCTATACTGCACTGTACCAGACAGCAGCAGATTTATAACCAGGGAGAACATGACCACAGACCACAGTCTGTTCCATGAGGATCAGGGACTTCTAGACTGTGAGACGAATAAAGAAGCTTTCAGCAGAGCTTCAATGTGTACAGTATTGTAATTAAATTGGTAGAGACTATAGTAAATTATCGTTATAGACAAAACTTCAGATACAGACACATGCACAGACACAAATCCCGCACAGTTGATTTTGCATGCTGGAATGCCTTCATATGCCTCCACATTCAAGTTATGCAAAGGTTCATGTTATGCAAACAGAATGTGAAACTCATAATCATGTGTCTGGTAATCATTTTTTTAAAGATCTGTAATGTTGCATTGGCAGAGCAATCAGAGGGCAGGGACACACACTAAGAGGAGATGTATTAAGGACAAATCCAGAATCAGAAAACGAAAGGAAGTCTAGGGTCGAACAGCCAGGCGTGAGAGAGATACATGATTCACAGGGTTAGACATGACCTTATATAATACATAAGTATATATAATCATACAATATCTTAAACACAATATCATAGAACCATAAACCAGAACATACAGACTAGAAACAGCTGTAAATCAAAGACCAGCAACTCAGGACGAAACTCACAGGGATTAAATACAGGACACAAACTAGAAACTAAATAAGGAACACATGAGGTCAATTACAAGGGGCAGGGTTACAAACGACCATGAGGGGCAAACTGGATCGTAAACAAAAGCATATGGGAAAATGAACACGAAGACTTGACAGACAGATGAGGGGGTGGAGCCAGACATAACAGAAGACTTGACAGACAGAAGGGGGCGTAACCAGATGTGACAAGAACATTAATTAACCTTAACATTGATATGAGTTTAATTTAATTTAATTAAACATATTCATATTATCTTCCACAGTCTCCAAGCCTGCTGTTCTAGTGGTGCTCCATCACACATTTGACCCATACTGCACTGAGCTTCAATGTGTACTGAGGATCATGTATCAGCGCTTCATCCAGGGCCAGCGCCACGGGGGGGCGAATGGTGTCTCAGGCGAGGTGTCCCGCCCCCTCAATGTAAAAAATAAGACCCATTTATTTTACAACAATCGCTACATGGTGCTCCCTCGGCCGCTCGACAATCGTTACACGCACCCAATCCCCCCCCCCCCCCCCCCCCCGCGCTCAACAACTTACGTTCGCCACCCCCCCGCTCAACAACTTACGTTCGCCCCCTCGAAATTTTCTGACGCCCCCTCACTGTATATGTTCTGGCGCCGGCCAGAACTCACACAAAAATCTTGTTTTGGTTAAAAGAATTCAGATTTGGTTACAAGAATTCCCTTTTGAAAGATGTTGCACATGGTAAATGATAAATATCACACAATTTCAACTATATATTTATATAAAATATTTTCAACTTTTTCATGAAACCAAAATATTAAAAAAAAAAATTGAAATTTTAATAAAAAAGGATTTTGCACTGGTAAAGTACCAACCAATACTGAAGAACTTCTGATGCAAATTCCTGAAGAATATTTTCTAGAATTGTAAAAATTTGGTGTGTTTTTCTGTCTGCTGCAAACTTAAAGATACAGGCCATTCCCTTCCAGAGACAAACATTAACTGCAAGGGGTAAGAGTGAGTCTGATATCAAATCACTTCATCCTTCTCCTCTTACTTATCATTAGCACCTTCATCATCTTCATCTTCACCTCCACTTTCACACACTACCCTTTAAAGTAATGGGGTGTTTCAGAGGATATTCTCTGAGAAAGCATTAACCTCCATTACTCAAGCAATGACACTGACTCTTCTTACTGCAATATTTCTCCAGACTCCTCAGAGGAGTATGTGAGGCGACCATTACTGCAGCCAAACACAGGACAACGCAGAGAAGAGGACAACTCTGAGCTCTGTGGGTGGTGTAGTTGTAACATAGAACAGGACGAATCTGAGCTCTGTGGGTGGTGTAGACGTAACAGAGAACAGGACGACTCTGAGCTCTGTGGGTGGTGTAGACGTAACAGAGAACAGGACGACTCTGAGCTCTGTGGGTGGTGTAGTTGTAACATAGAACAGGACGAATCTGAGCTCTGTGGGTGGTGTAGACGTAACAGAGAACAGGACAACTCTGAGCTCTGTTGGTGGTGTAGACGTAACAGAGAACAGGACGACTCTGAGCTCTGTGGGTGGTGTAGACGTAACAGAGAACAGGACGACTCTGAGCTCTGTGGATGGTGTAGACGTAACAGAAAACAGGACGACTCTGAGCTCTGTGGGTGGTGTAGTTTTAATACAGAACAGGATGAGTTGGAGCACTGTGGGTGGTGTAGTCTGTGCTGCTGTAACACAGATCAGGATGACTCCTGCATCTATCAGCACCTGTTAATTCTACATGGAAGACGTAATTTAAACAGCTTTTACACAATGTAGGAATGTGTAGGACACAGGATCCACTCCTCAGTTTGTGCTGCTGGTGACCAGCAGTGCTGCCCTGAAGGTTGAGTGCTTCAGTCAGGTAGATCTCCCTCTCTGTGCTGTTACACAGTCTGAGTGCTTTGGTCAGGTAGATCTCCCTCTCTGTGCTCTGTTACACAGTCTGAGTGCTTCAGTCAGGGAGATCTCCCTCTCTGTGTTCTGTTACACAGTCTGAGTGCTTTGGTCAGGTAGGTCTCCATCTCTGTGTTCTGTTACACAGTCTGAGTGCTTTGGTCAGGTAGATCTCCCTCTCTGTGTTCTGTTACACAGTCTGAGTGCTTTGGTCAGGTAGGTCTCCATCTCTGTGTTCTGTTACACAGTCTGAGTGCTTTGGTCAGGTAGGTCTCCATCTCTGTGTTCTGTTACACAGTCTGAGTGCTTTGGTCAGGTAGATCTCCCTCTCTGTGTTCTGTTACACAGTCTGAGTGCTTTGGTCAGGTAGGTCTCCATCTCTGTGTTCTGTTACACAGTCTGAGTGCTTTGGTCAGTTAAATCTCCCTCTCTGTGTTCTGTTACACAGTCTGAGTGCTTTGGTCAGGTAGATCTCCCTCTCTGTGTTTTGTTACACAGTCTAAGTGCTTTGGTCAGGAAGATCTCACTCTCTGTGTTCTTAGGTGAGCAAGAATGCATATTAAACCTAATAAATTAGATCAGTCATAAAGATTTTGCAGTCATTTTTGTGGTCATTTTTTTCTGATGGAGGGATAATTGATAGATTCTATAGCAGAAGGAATAAGTTTAACATTTAGAGAAATGGTTTAGTGAGTAATTAGGTTTGTGTGAGAGGGAGTGTACAGAAGTGGCTGGATGTGATACCCTCGGAATGTAAAGAGTGCAGTTTTACAGTTAACAGTTATATTTGTGGACACAGTTGATGAAGCCTTGGAGAGGAAGAAACTAAAATACACAGAGTATGGCAGAGGAGAGAGACAGTGAGAATCAGATGTACTGTAGAAAAGACCAGTAGAGACAGGTGTGAGGGGATTTGTAGCTAATTGTGCTATTCAAGACCAGTAGAGACAGGTGTGACGGGCTTTGTAGCTGCGTGTGCTATGTAAGGTCAGGTGAGATATGTGTGTAGGGAAGTATAGCTAAATGGTGCTATAAAAGGTCCGTAAAGATATGTGTGAGAGGATTTATAGCTAAATGGTGCTATATAAGGTCAGGAGAGATTTGTAGTGTAATCCTTCCTTGATTGTTTATTTGGTTTTAGAGGCTGGAATCAGGGGTGCAATTACTTACTTTCTGAGGTGTATGCAAACATACTATCCGCGCCCCCCGAACGAAAGTTGTTGACGGGGGGGGGGGGGGGGGGGGGGGGGGGGGGGGTGGTGGCGAACGTAAGATGGACACAAATTAAGTATTATATCTCATTGATTTGGCACCCCCTCTAGTGCAGCGCCCCTATGCGACGCATACGCTGCATGCCCCCTTTTTGCGCCACTGGCTGGAATCTAAGGGTAGCTGAGTTCACACAGTCATCAAGACTATAGAGACCGGTCTGTCTGATGGTCTGAAAATAAATAACATAATGCATCAAGCCATACTTCTGTGTTTGTATGTGTGTGTTTTGTTCACAAAACAGTAGTGTTACTCTTGACTGAGATAACTCACATACTGATCTGTTTTTTTCTTCATAGTTGTGCAGCCTGGGTATCAAGAAATCAACTACTGCCAAGGAATTATATTGCTATAGTAACAGAATTTTAGAAATCCCTAGTTGCAACCTGTCCAGATATGTTAAGTGAAAAAATATACCAAAGCAGTGTGAGTTATGCAGTGTGAGTTATGCAGTGTGAACTATGCATTGTGAGCTATGCAGTGTGAGCTATGCACTCTGGATACAGTGTTCTAGCATGTGAAGCATGTCTACCTTTCCCTACATCTTCCTAATAGTGAGTTTGGTCATGCCACTGTGACCTATTTGGGGAAACAGGTTGGCAAATGAACTGTTCATGCGTTAGATGCTAATGCTGAGACCATCGTTGCCTCAACAATGCAGGACTGGCATCAATATCTTGGAATGGCAGGATACTGTAGATGTTTGTGTAGGAACTTCAGATGTTCTCCTGATGAATGTCCATCTGCGTTTTAAGCTGTGAAGATATATAGTGCAGAGCTCCAGTGCTGTGACTTCACCCTGCTGTGGTGATCCTGGGGAGAATCCTATTGCTTCTGAAAAATGGCTATGTAGGGTATGGAAGGTAAGGTAATCTCTCTCTCTCTCTCTCTACTTCTACAGCTATTAATGTCCATGTAATTCATGTTATTCAAATAAAAAAGATAATATTTTCTAGTCAGATTAACACACTTTATTTGGAGGAGGCATATAATTATTATCCAAAGTGTTCGTTTTTAACATTTTTATTTATTTATTTATTGGAGCACTTTCAAACACACATTTTCTACTCTGAAGAGCATCTCCTGAGTTTTGAGACAAGCTTCAAGACAGCTTGTCTCCAAACTCCACCTTCATAATTGATTGGCCAGCAGGTGACATTGTTCCCCTAACACAGAGGTCTCCTGCAGAAAATGTGATCTCACTACCTGTCCCTTTGTCTCTGGTGAATGGGCGCTGTGTGCTGAATGGATCATTATACATTCTATTGAACAGATCATCATTACATAAAATGCCTGGAAGAAAAATGCCAAGAGCAAACATATTTTCATACAAATTGTAGTCATAAGGCACAGAGAACATAATAGCAAGTTCACTAACACAATGCATTTTATTGTTGAAGATTTGGTACGTGAGGACCCCTACAGCTCCACAGGCTGTGTCTGCCGTTTTGGTAAATGTACAAGCTTCTTTGGATAATGTTGAGATTGTGGGCTGTGGAGGATTGACACAGTATCCACTGACGGTGTGAATCCTGTAGAGAGAGAGAGCAGGAACTCATTCAACATGAGGGATTCTGTCATCAATAGTCCAGCTGTATCACGCATTAGTTCAACATAAGTGCATCACGTTAATGATCAGTGTCTGATACCTTCTCCCTGTATCTCCTCAACCTGTTACCCTTTAGCAGCACTGGAATAAACACAGTGAGGTTTTATAAATAATCAGAATTAACTATTAAATAGTTAATTTGCACTTACCTTGGATTTCCCAGGGAATATGTTTCGCTGCAGTTGGATATTTCAATGACGATGTTTCTTCCTGTATTTATGCTGTTAGATATTTGGTCAATGGTGGTGCCAGCCAATGACAGCCCAGCAATGATGGCAGCAGCGGTCGCCATTTACTATTGTGATATCAAGAATGAATGAATGATAAACATACTCTGTAGTATCTGGATATACTTTGCAGTATCTGCATGTCTTTTGGCTGGATTCAGTTTTCACTTCTCATTATAATAGTCCGCCAGTGTGACCATGTGAGATACTTTTTTACCCTCCCATATAAAAAGCACACCAACAATTACATTATTTCCATTGAAATAGCAATCACAGTCTTCTAACCCTAGATCAGTCTTTTGACTTGATAAAGTGGTACTAGTGATCCACCCTCAAACAAACAAGATTATTACCCAGCATGCAGTGCATATATACTAGGACCACTCCAAAACAATGTAAACATGCAAACAATTAAGACAAAAGTGTAAATTATTATAGAAAATATTACTTTTGTTAACACTACTAACCCTGGACAAGATATTCTGTGAACTGTGCTAACCCTGGACTAGATCAGGTTCAGCTCGTTTGTATGGTTGATCATCTTTACAGCTGCAGCATGCTGCTCTAACCAAGCTGATAATCAGTGTAGAGCAGCTGTGAAAACTATTAGTCACGTGATAAATATCAAAACTATAATTAGTCATTTTGCATGCACAGGCCTATACAGTAACAATCCGTCAAAAAAGTGTCATTTTGTTAAAAGTAGTCTACTTACTGAATGTTTCATTTGATTTAAACACAAAGTCAGCCCAAAGGTGTCACTCAGAAGCAACGATTCCAGATAATAGATTACAGTTTAAGAACATTCACTCTGCAGGTTACACGGCCAACTGGGTGACTGAGTTCAGCAGCACAATATCACGTTTTTGTTCTT
The DNA here is from genome assembly GCF_052324685.1 of Brachyhypopomus gauderio. NCBI lineage: Eukaryota > Metazoa > Chordata > Actinopteri > Gymnotiformes > Hypopomidae > Brachyhypopomus > Brachyhypopomus gauderio. The sequence goes on from NC_135217.1 coordinate 3,258,574, forward strand.
GCCCCAGGACACACCTACAAGCCACATCACTTTCATTTTCAGTTTATAATTACACCTAATAAAATAGTCCCTGAGAACACACCTGACACAGAGGAGCAGTGAGGAGCTGCAGCTACCTTTACCCTTCATGACATCTGACCTTAACCAGCGTATTTATAAGGGCTGATTTCAACAGTACAAACTACACCTGACTCGTCATGTTTCTCTCCTCTCCATCACTCCATCAGGGACATTTACAACACAGCGCTTTTGCAACCCAAAGCGCACGCGCGCGCCCACACACGCGCACACACACACACACACACACACACACACTTAACTGACATCATCTTATTCCCTTGCTTTTCTGCAGATCTACTAAAGTCTATTGTCCAATTGTAACAAACCTCACAATCTAATACTCTGCTCTCTCATGTGCTGCCTGCCAGCAGAGTGACTGCTGTGGTCAGACATATTGGAGACATTGTCCTTAATTCTTATATATCATAATACTGTATGTTACATATTTTACAGATCCATTCAGTTTTGTCAGTGACATGCACTTGTGACAGTGACATTGGTTAATTGTTTTCTTTCACACCAATAATTAAATAATAACATCCATCCATCCATCCGAACCGCTTAATCCCGCTAGTCGGGGTCACAGGGGGGCTGGAGCCAATCCCAGCATCTCCGGGTGAAGGCAGGGTACACCACAGGCAGGTCGCCAGTCCACCGCACGGCCAACACACACGCAGACCTACGGGCAATTTAGAGTGACCAACCAACCTAACACGCATGTCTTTGGACCGTGGGAGGAAACCGGAGTACCCGGAGAAAACCCACACAGGCACAGGGAGAACATGCAAACTCCACACAGAGCAGCCCAGGCCGAGAATCGAACCCAGACCGCCTTGCTGTGAGGCGACAGCACTAACAGAATTGCTAAGTGACAGATGACAGCAAGAATAAATACATGTAGAACGAGGAGGGGGAGGTGAGGAGGGTAACTATGGTGACAACGGTAACTATGGTGAGGATGAAAGGAAGATGAAGTTCCAGTGGACCTGATGGGGGATCTGGAAGTCCACTGGGTCGTTTTGTTCTGATAAACCGTAAGGCAGAGTACCGAGGACACGTGGGGCGTAAATCCGTATTGTGTTTTTATCCGTGGACTGAGTAAATGTTGCCAAAGTTCACATCATTAACTTAATCTGATTTTGAAATGGGGAAAATACTATCAGTAATCTTTCAACCATGATGAAGATGTGTGCAGATATTAGAGCTCATCACTTTCCAATGGAGGACCAATAAAGACAATAACGTTGATATGAAAGCAGACACAACAGCTAATCTTGTTAATGGGTGAATGTAAAGGCAGAGGTGAAGGATGTGGAGGAGACTGAGACTTTATACAGCAGAGGGACTGTGGTAAAGGCGGTACAGAGATGGACTTGACATTGGAGACAGTGGATCATAGGCACATCAAAAGAATGAAAGTGTTTTTGCCAAACTGTTCAGATGAGTTCTAAAAAGGGTAATGATATGCATTAATGGTGAAATATTGGTGCATGTTTTAAAAATATATTTAAAGTTACAGTAATTCATATACCTGTACATAATCATATAAACTGATACATACTAGTCTAAACTATGTACATGCATAAAACTATGTTCACTGATGATCATATAATCTAGGACAGCTGATGCTGTCATATGGCAGCACAATCAAGTTATACAAATGTTCAAGTTATGCAATCAGAAAGTGTAATCACTTAATCATGTGTCTGGTAATAATTTTTCTAAAGAACATTAATAACCCTTCACTCTGATATGAGTTTTTATTATTTAATCAAACATTCATATTGTCTTCCACGCCTGCTGTTCTAGTGGTGCTCCATCACATTTGACCCAGACTGCACAAAACCAGACAGCAGCAGATATTTAACATGGCCATCACATGGGATCACATGGCCATAGTATTGTAATTAAATTGGTAGAGACTATAGTAAATTATCTTTATAGACAAAACTTCAGATAGTCCAGTAGAGACTTTTAAGGATTTGTAGCTAACTGTCCTATTCAAGACCAGTAGAAACAAGTGTGAGGGCATTTGTAACTACTTGTGATATGTAAGATCAGTAGAGATATGTGTGAGGAGATGTATAGCTAAATGATGCTATTTATGGTCAGTAGAGATATGTGTGAGAGGATTTATAACTAAATGGTGCTATTTAACGTCAGTAAAGATATGTGTGAGAGGATTTATATCTAAATGGTGCTATATAAGGTCAGGAGTCTTTGTAGTCTAATCCTTCCTTGATTGTTTATTTGGTTTTAGAGGCTGGAATCTAAGGGTAGCTGAGTTCACACAGTCTTCAAGACTATAGAGACCTGTCTGGCTGTTGGACTGAAAATAAATAACATAGTGCATCAAGCCATACGTCTGTGTTTGTATGTGTGTGTTTTGTTCACAAAACAGTAGTGTGGAAAAATGGCTATGTAAGGTATGGAAGGTAAGGTAATATCTCTCTCTCTCTCTCTGTCTGTGTTTACTTCTACAGCTATTGATGTCCATGTAATTCATGTTGTCCAAATAAAAGATCATATTTTCTAGTCAGATTAACACACTTTATTTGGAGGAGGCATATAATTATTATCCAAAGTGTTCATTTTTAACTTTTACATTTTTATTTATTCATTAGAGCGCATTCAAACACACATTTTTTTCTTAAGTGCATCTCCTGAGTTTTGTTAAAAGGCTTCAAGACAGCTTGTCTTCAAACTCCACCTTCATAATTGATTGGCTAGCAGGTGACATTGTTCCCCTAACACAGAGGTCTCCTGCAGAAAATGTGATCTCACTTCCTGTCCCTTTGCCTCTGGTGAATGGGCGCTGTGTGCTGAATGGATCATTATACATTCTATTGAACAAATCATCATTACATAAAATGCCTGGAAGAAAAATGCCAAGAGCAAACATATTTTCATACAAATTGTAGTCATAAGGCACAGAGAACATAATAGCAAGTTCACTAACACAATGCATTTTATTGTTGAAGATTTGGTACGCGAGGACCCCTACAGCTCCACAGGCTGTGTCTGCCGTTTTGGTAAATGAACAAGCTTCGCTGCATAATGTTGAGATTGTGGGCTGTGGAGGATTGACACAGTATCCACTGACGGTATGAATCCTGTAGAGAGAGAGCAGGAACTCATTCAACATGAGGGATTCTGTCATCAATAGTCCAACTATCACGCATTGGTTCAACATAAGTTCATCACATTAATGGTCAGTCAAAGTCAAGTCAAAGTCAAATTTATTTATATAGCGCTTTTCACAACACACGTTGTCACAAAGCAGCTTTACAATCGTATGGGTCCAGATCCCTAACGAGCAAGCCAAAGGCGACAGTGGCGAGGAAAAACTCCCTATAGGGTCAGTGTCTGATACCTTCCCCCTGTATCTCCTCAACCTGTTGCCTTATAGCAGCACTGGAATACACACAGTAAGGGTTTATAAATAATCAGAATTAATTATTAAATAGTTCATTTCAACTTACCTTGGATTTCCCAGGGAATATGTTTCGCTCCCGTTGGAAATTTCAATGACAATGTTTCTTCCTGTATTTATGCTTTTAGATATTTTGCTAATGGTGGTACCTGCCAGTGACACCCCATCAATAATGGACTCTATTTTCTATTGTAATATAAAGAATGAATGAATGAATGATAATCCTTCTTATGCAAATATTCAATACAATAAACGTTATTATTATTGAGAAATATATATATATACAGCCTAAAAATCAGGGGTGAACTGTCTTACAAAAAAATAAACATGATATTTTTCAGTTTTGTAAAAAATTGGACAGTGAAGAGAGCCTACTGGATTTACGCTGTAGTATCTGAACATACTCTAGTATCTGGATATACTTTGAAGTACAGTAGAACCCCGTTCAATTAACGTCGAGTTCTGGGGTTCTACTACATCTTCCATTAGCACTGCTGACCATGGACTAGATCTTTTGGTTATACTGCTAACCCTGATCTAGATCTTTTGGTTACGCTGCTAGATCTTTCATCAACCCTGGACAAGATATTCTGTGAATTGTGCTAACCCTGTACTAGATATTCTGTTAACACTGCTAACCCTGTACTAGATCAGGTCCAGCTCATTTTTATGACTGATCATCTTTATAGCTGCAGCATGCTGCTTTAACCAAGCTGATAATCAGTGTAGGGGAGCTGTGAAAACTATTAGTCACGTGATAAATAAAAATGACAATTAATAATTTTGCATGCACAGGCCTATACAGTAACAATCCATCAAAAAAGTGTAATTTTGTTGTACTTACTGAAGGTTTCATTTGATTTAAATTTGTGGTCAACCCAAAGCTGTGAAGCAACGATTCCAGATAATGGTTAAGAGTTTAAGAACATTGACTCTGGTGACTTCAGCAGCACAACATCACGTTTTTGTTCTTGCCCCAGGACACGCCTACAAGCCACATCACTTTCATTTTCATTCAGTTTATAATTACCCCTAATAAAATAGTGTGTGAGAACACACCTGACACAGAGGAGCAGTGAGGAGCTGCAGCTACCTTTACCCTTCATGACATCTGACCTTAACCAGCGTATTTATAAGGGCTGATTTCAGCAGTACAAACTACACCTGACCCGTCATGTATCTCTCTCTCTCTGCTTCCACCTCCCAGTGCTGCTCCTCCTCTCAGCATCAGCTGACACAAACCCAGCAGCGTCTCTCCTTCCTGATCACTGGAGCGCTGGCCCGGCCCACTGCAGCAGTGTTCTGCTTCTGTGTAGGACACTGGCACTGCAGCATCACCACTGGGGGAACCACACTGGCACTGCAGCATCACCACTGGGGGAACCACACTGGCACTGTGATTGGGCTCAGGAGAGGGACGAGATGCTGATGATGCTGTTGCCATGGCTACTGTTGCTGCTGTGAGGGTCCTGTAGTTTATCTGTGCAACAAGGTAGTGTGAATGTCAACATCACTGTGGGTTAATGAAACCATAACTCTTAACACTAGCAACCAAGCATTAGTCTGTAATGTGAATATAGTGTACTTCTCTCTGGACTATTTGAAAATGACTAGTTGAACAGTGCTTAATTTGTAAATCAAACGATGCCGGAACGCAAACAGCGGCATGAGACACAAAGGGTTGCCAACTTTTCAAGATCACTTGGAGTGAGATTAGAACGGGGGGTGGATTGAGCGTAAATTGTTCCCCGGGGGGGGGGGGGGGAGGGGGGGACGTAAGTTGTTATTATTATTATTATGATAATAATTATTATTATTACCAGATCGAGGCAGACAGTTCCCGGAACGCACGCTTCAAAATTAAGCCCTGATTTTAAAAATTAAGCCCTCAAATTAAGCCCTGATTGAACACTACAAACTGAGTTTGATCTAACAGATAGCTCACTCTGAGCTATCCTTCAAATCTTCCAGTTATTACTAGGTCAGATCTGAAACTTTTATGCTGAATAAATACTTCAGGCGGAATAATAAAATGGTGGCATTTTGTTTCTGTGTTTTCAGTGATAATGTCTTAACTTCAGATGGCTACTGCCCCCTTGTGGCGCAAAGTTCCCCAAATAAACTATTTTAATTTCCTATCAATACTTATCAATTTCAGTCTCACATTCATGGTACACAGAAGATGTATATTTCTCCACTGTAAGACATCAAACATGATAAGAACTTAATTGCAATGAACACTGCAATTTTATGTTCATATTTAATATTTATTGAAATAGCTTAATAAATATACACAGTAAAATACCTAAAATACCTTTGATAAACTTGAAATTTGATAAACGTGATCAAATGTGGTCTGTTTTTAAAGCATGCACTGTAGATTTTACACAATTATTCTTTGTCTTATTATTATTATCAATACTGAAAATCTAAGCAATGAAAATATATCAAATCCGCCCTTCAGAAACTCAAGATTGCCTGATTTGCTGGGACTCCATTGCTGAGCGGAGAAATGTGTTATATAGTGGAAAAATGGTTCCCCCTTGTAAATAACAGTAAATGTATAGGTAAAGCACAAAAATGAAGGTGGGGGTGTATTACACTCTTATTCGTCTATGTAGCAAGTTCTATCATCTATATAACAAGTGCACAGTACTTTTACACTGAGAACCATTTTTCACAGGGTTCTGGTTAAATGGGTTCCTCGTGTTCCCAGTGTAAAAGCATTGTGCATTGGATGGATGGCCCTGTGAAATAATAACAGTTAAAATGCCACCTGTATTACCTGCACCTGTTTGAACTAAATAGAATAAAAAGACACCTGTCCACACTCACACACAAACAAACTCCAACCTCACCACAATGGCCAAGACCAGAGAGCTGTGCAAGGACATCAGGGACTAAATTATAGCCCTGCACAAGGCCGGAATGGGCTACAGGAAGATAGGCAAACAGGTTAATGAGAAGACAACACCTGTAGGCACAATAATTAGAAAATGGAAGAAGACAAAGATAGCAGTCAACCTCTCTCGGTCTGGAGCTCCCTGCAAAATCTCACCTCGTGGGGCTGCACTGATAGTGAGGAAGGTAAGGAAAGAGCCCAAAACTACTCTGCAGGACCTGGTCAATGACCTGCAGCAAGCTGGAACCACTGTTTCCAAAAAAACTATTAGTAATACATTGCGCCGTCATGGCTTAAAATCCTGCTTAAAAAGGTCCCCCTGCTCAAGCCAGCACATGTCCAGGCCCGTCTGAAGTTTGCCTATGACCATATAGATGATCCAGATGAGGTGTGGGAGAAGGTGATGTGGTCAGATGAGACGAAAATAGAGCTTTATGTTCTAAACTCCACTCGCCATGTTTGGAGGAAAAAGAAGGAAGAGTACAAACCTAAGAACACCATCCCTACAGTGAAACATAGAGGTGGAAGCATCATGGTTTGGGGATGCTTTTCTGCAAGGGGACAGGGCGACTGCACTGCATTGAGGGGAGGATGGATAGAGCCATGTATCGCGAGATATTGGCCAACAACCTTCTTCCCTCAGTAAGAGCACTGAAGATGGGTCGCGGTTGGGTCTATCAAAATGACAATGACCCGAAGCACACCGCCCGGGCAACTAAGGAGTGGCTACATAAGAAGCATCTCCAGGTCCTGGAGTGGCCTAGCCAGTCTCCGGATCTGAACCTGATGGAAAATTTCTGGAGACACCTGAAACTCTGTGTTGCCCACCTCAAGGATCTGGAGAAGATCTGTATGGAGGAGTGGGCCAAAATCCCTGCTGTAGTGTGTGCAAACCTTGTAAAGAACTACAGGAAACGTCTTACTTCTGTAATCGCAAACAAAGGTTTCTGTACCAAGTATTAAGTTTCATTTTTCTGATGTATCAAATACTTATTTCCTGCAATAAAATGCAAATTAATGATTTAAAAGTCATTCAGTGTGATTTTCTGGATTTTGTTTTTAGATTCCATCACTCACACTTGAAGAGCACCTATGATAAAAATTACAGATTTCTACATGCATTGCAAGTGTGAAAACCAGCAAAATCGGCAGCGTATCAAATACTTGTTCTCCTCACTGTATATGTCGAGTAAAGGCGATAAAATAGCAGCAAATTAATGCGTAATGATTTCGCGCATGTGCAATATTGGGGCAATGAGGAACTGAAACAGTGACTCGAATAATGTCAATGTGAAAGTAGTATGTACTTTCTTCCCGCAATGGCAAAATAACTTGGAGAGCAGTTTAAAACATGCGAAAGTAATTCGTCGTGCTGTTCTAAAATGAAGATCCAATATGTGATACTGTGAAAGACACGGCGTACTGCACCTAAATCAGCAGATGTGTATGAAGAATAGCAAAGGTAAGATGAATTCATAACACACTAAAGCATGTTAGTCACAAACAAAACAAAAACATGTTAAAAAAACGAATACAGTATATTACAGACAGTGTTGGGAAGGTTACTTTTAAAATGTAATCCCTTACAGATTACTGATTACATCACTCAAAATGTAATTTGTAACGTAATCAGTTACATTACTTCAAGTGAGTAACTGTAATCTGATTACTTTGGATTACTTACAATATTGTCATTTTTTTAAAGCCTGAATGAATGTAGCAACCACATAATGCATATTATTGTTTTATTTTTCTTTCCAGTGAACAAATAGATTAACACATAAAACAGCCTTTTCAATCACCCTATTAAAATACTTATGAAACCATTTTATGAAACAATTTTATGAAGCACTTCTATTCTAGTTAGGTGGAGACAAAATAAAGAAAAAAAAAACATACGAACAGGTCAAGTCAATGCTGCAGGCTCGTTTAGGTGGGGCATGATGGTGAATCATGGCAATGTGCACCGACTTAGTCTTTGATTACCTTGTGTGTGTGTGTGTGTGTGTACTGTTGTGTGTGTGTGTGTGTGTGTGTGTGTACTGTTGTGTGTGTGTGTGTGTGTGTGTGTGTGTGTGTGTGTGTGTGTGTGTGTCTTCTCCTAACCTGTTCTTTCTTTAGATCAGTCCAGTCCTGATCAGTTCAGTTCATTTCAGGTCTCTCCATATTTCCTCTCTCTCCACCCTCTCCTCTACCCTGGTAAATAGTAATTCAGGAAAGCATGCTTAAAATAAAGCTGGAAACAATATTTTAAATACAAAAGACTGTGCTAAAACAAACTACATATGGCATTATTTTGCTAGTCTTCGTAATAAAAACATGTGTATTTTATTAATAATGTGTTTATTAGTCATTGTTTTCCATACCCCTTGTATTGTCTTCTTCCATCTCCTCTCCTCTCCTGTTCTCTCCTCTTTCCTCTCCTGTTCTCTGCTCTCCTCTCCTGTTGTCTGTTCTCCTCTCCTCTCCTATTCTCTCCTCTCCAGGTCTTTGTTCTCCTGTCCTCTGCTCTGTTCTCCTCTCCTGTTGTCTGTTCTCCTCTCCAGTTCTCTCCTCTCAAGTTCTCTTTGTTTGTATTAGGAAATAAATTACACCACAATACTTGAGATTTGAACAAACTCTAACCCTCAACTATTTTTTGCAACATCCATTCATTTATGCATATTGTAAAGCCCCCATACGCAAATAGCGGCCCGCGGGCCACATCCGGCCCGCGGGCTATCTATTTCTGGCCCGCGAGCTGTTATGAAAAGTGTTTTTTTTTAGGAATATTTTTTTTCAATCGCGCTATCCGCTCTAATTTTGAAATCGCGCACCGCGATCTCAAGACGATCTCGGGGATTACCTTTATGGCAACAACAAACAGGTAGCAGACGCCCAAATGCAGTCACCCCCCCCCCCCCCCCCCGTCGACAGTTTACGCTCTCACGGCGCTGTATGACACGGAATCCCTGAGCCCCATCAGTTGAGCCTCATCATACTCAACCGACGGAGAACCAACAACTTACGTTCGCCACCCCCACCCCCCCCCCCACGCTCGACAACTTACGTTCGCCACCACACCCCCCCCCCCCCCCCCCGCTAGACAACTTACGTTCGCCACCCCCCCCCCCTTTGCGACAACTTATGTTCGCCCCCCCCCCCCCCCCCCCCCCCCCCCCCCCCGTGTCCTGGTTTTCCCAAACAAAAATATGGTCACCCTACATAAAGTATTGTACTAAATTCTGGCTATCCACAATGTCCACCTTCTAGCTAACTAGTTAACTGCTAGTTAACAAAATAGATTTTTATTCATTATAGCTTACAGTCCTACAATCCTAAATTATTAAACACAATTTGAAAATGAAATAGTTATTAGCTTATCAGGTACATCAGGGCATGTTGAACATACTAACTATGACTACAACTAGCTATAACATAACTAGCTATATACGTTTTTTTCCCTCAAACCTTCACTACCTAAGCTATCTAGGTTAACTAGCTAGATAGGTGAACTAACTAGGTTAGCTAACTAATTCCGAAGCTGACTAGTGACAAGCTGCATTTTATTAAGCACACAGTGGGTTTGATCTGTGTGTTTTGAGTCGGAGATGTGTTTAACCAACTATCAGATAGCTCCACAAACAATGTCATCACAGTTTACATAGTTAACTACCGTTACCTTTCTCCTTGAAAAAACGCCGTATATCCATTTTCTTTCACCGTCAGCTACCTGCAACCTGCTGCCAAAAATGGCTAGAGCACATGTGCGCTCCCTCACGAGGGTGGGGGTGGGCTCTTCTCCACGCCCGCAACACCAGCAAGCTGATTGGCTGTTTCTACTGAAAGGCGGAACTTTATCCTTGAAGCGGCACTCTGATTGGTGTTAAGAGATTTCCTATTCTCACAGCAGCATTGGCCTCCTCATTACATTTACATTTATGGCATTTGGCAGACGCCCTTATCCAGAGCGACTTACATTTTTATCTCATTTTTTTTTTATACAAGTGAGCAATTGAGGGTTAAGGGCCTTGCTCAGGGGCACCTCAGTCATGGCCTCAGGCCTGGGGATCGAACCCACGACCCTCCGGTCACAAGACCAGTTCCCTAACCACCAGGCCATGACTGCCCTATTAATCATTAATAGTACAGCTGAGCGAAAAGGTTCGGGGCTACTGGATAATCATTCGGGGCTGAAGCCCCGGAAGCCCAGCCCAGGCGACGCCCCTGTGGAAGACCAAAAATAGGAAAGTACCGCGATGTAATCCCTTTATTTTAGCAGAGTAACTGTAATCTGATTACCACTTTCTGAAGCAGTAACTGTAACAGATTACAGTTACTCAAAATTTGTAATCTGATTACGTAACGCCGTTACATGTAATTCGTTACTTCCCAACACTGATTACAGAAACTATAGGTTATGTATTAAGGGATCTAGGGCAATCTTTTATATGTTTTTGTCCCTCCCACCTCTCTTTTTCAGTTGTTACAAGTTTAAACCCATAGAAAGAGATCACGATGGCAGCTGCAGGCAACAGTAAGTCTCACTTCCAGAATTACCAGTGCATTACTTTACATTAACCCACAATGGGTTTTACAAATGTAACATCAGAAAGCTTGTTCTTTTTTATAAAGATATATGGGAAAACTAGCTGATTTGTGTGTGTGTGTGAGTGTGTGTGTGTGTGTGTGTGTGTGTGTGTGTGTGTGTGTGTGTGTGTATCTGTGCATGTGTTTTCTTACAGATGAGTTTAAACTCATTGGCCCACATGACAGAGAGCATCATTCTCGATCTGCTGCTACTCTCTCCTGTCACCTGTCTCCTGAAACCAGTGCTGTTGCTACAGAGATCAGGTGGTTTAAGGGGATAGACTGTGTTTGCCTTTATAAGAACAGACAGGTGACAGAGGGGAGGAGCTATGAAGGCAGAGTGAGTCTGTTCACTGAGGAGCTGAAGAGAGGAAACGCCTCCTTACAGCTGAAATACTGCAGAGAGTCAGATACAGGAGATTACCTGTGTCAGGTGACCAGCGGAGACACAACACAGGAGCTCACAGTAGGAGTATGTAAGTCTTCAAGAGCTACACTCTACATAATCTCAACATCACCATCAGTCTCATCTCAGAATGGAACACGATTTTTAGTTACTCTCCACAAACACAGACGTTCAGAGGCCCAACACCACTCTTCCATAACAATGCTGTACATCATGAAGAGAAGAATCCATTGGGCCTCCTTCTCCACACCATACTGGAGTTAAACAGAGAGGTGTGAACGTCAGGACTTAAACTCATATATAACAGCTCACTTATGATGAAGAAAGGGGCGGAGCTTCTGGTGCTCCCCTAATCAAATGTTTGACTTGTAAAGTTGTAGACACACTGTGTAGCTAATGAGGCCCTAACAGAGGATTCATGCACTGGGCTTCTATGACAGACCAGAATCTAAACTAATCTAAGATACCAGGAGTAGTGAGTCCTGATAACAGATTTATAGACCTGCTGAACCAATAGATCTGTTTATCTGGGTACACTCACATCAAACAGCTGTTTTGTAGCTGTGTGTTGCTGTAACTCTAGTACTGTAATAGAGGAATACTGTACTGAGTATTTAGCAGAGATGTTCAAAAGTCGCAAAATACAAGTCCAAATTAGGTCATGAGTCTTTTGGTTAGAGTCCAAGTCAAGTCTCAAGTCAATACCAGGATAAACGTAGGGACAGGAGATGGAAAATATCTTTTTTATTTATTACCTTAGGTAGTAATAGGTAGCTCCTATTGTCAGCCGTCCCCCATTACACTGCCACGTATTGCGCATTTTCTGTGTCTCTTATCGCCATATTTTTTGAGAATTTTCAAAAAATGGTATCTTGCGACCATTAAACATTGTTTCTAACAATGGTGTAATTTTGCGTGCTTAAAATTATATAGAAAGCATCACTCATTTTCCTTCCGCGATGGTTATTTGTTTTGGTGTAAAACGATCTTATCGTGGTGGCGATACTGGGGGACGAATATCTTTTCCCGAGATATTACATCAAACCAATCAAAAATATCATTACAGAAAAAAAGTTCTCATAAAGTCAAATGAGTCTTGGACATTGATTTACACACATATCACTCCTGTAAAACAATAATTGTGGCAAGTAATATACTACATTTATTTACAGTTAACTTAAAATGTCGATGGTTGTTTTGATGTTTGTTTACAAGTGGCCATTACCCTAATTGGGGCTACTACACTGGCTGTAATAATGTCTAAGTGTCTAAAGTAAATTAATCAAACCTATCCGGGTGTGTTTTATATTCAGTCCCTGACAGAAGTCTTGTCACTTATCCAAATTTTAGGAACAACAAATAATAACTTGACTTGTAGTTTATCAATTTAAATTAGAAATGGCTTATGAAAGGCAAAGCCCTCTAGATTATGTTTATTATACCAAAAGAAAGTTTTGTATCACTCATTGAGATTTATCATATAATTAGAACAAAAAGGTCAGACTTTGCTTAGACATAAGTCTTGTCATTTACAAAAATAATGTTGAAATCATACATGTGTAACAGGAAGACTCCGTTACAGAGTGTGCCTGAAGATACGGCCCTTTTAGTTAAGGGCACCGCCCATATTGAATTAGTGCACATTAGGGGTGGGCGATACTCGGAATTTTGGTATCGATACGATACCGATACGATACTGGTCAGTATCGCCGATACCGATACTTCCAAACCGTTGGGGGGGGGGGCGATACTTTTTACTTGAAATTATAATCCATTCATATAATAATTTATATTAAATTATATATATTTTTGCTGATGCTGGTCCAGCGTGTCGCGTGCCAGTGATTATGCCTCGTGCCAATGGTGGCACGCGTGCCATAGGTTGCCGACCCCTGCTGTAGACGGTCAACCAGTTTCATCTGTGGAAAATTCAATTAAAACAGGCAAATACACCACAATTAAGCCAACTACAGGAAAGTCTGATGTATGGAAGTCATATTCCATTGTAATTAATGGAGAGGGAAATCGGCTTGTTGTGATTGATATCAGAAAGTGTTGGTGTACGTCACCTGACGGCATGTGTTTGGACTGTGGTAAGAAATGGGACAGGGCGATCCATCGCTATATTGCTGTTTTAATAAATACATAAGAAAATTTCAAGTACTAAATCTAATTAATTCAATTCATATTAGGATTGCGGGCGGGGGCGACAGAAATGTGTATGTGGCGGGCGGGTGCGGGATTAAAACAAGCGATTTTTTGGCCGGTGCAGGCGGGAGCGGGACTAAAACAAGCAGGTGCGGGCGGGAGCGGGATTAAAACAAGCGATTTTTTGGCGAAAGCGGGCGGGAGCGGGATTAAAACAAGCGGGAGCAGGCGGGAGCGGGATTAAAAAAGCAGTCGCACGCAGACCTCTAAACTGCAGCAAAAGAATCAATATTTTTGCCGTGGTATCGATCCGATACCGATCCTCACCTTTGTATCGATACTATCGATATAATTATCGATCCGCCCACCCCTAGTGCACATCACGAAGGGTATTTAAACTCTCGTTTGCTCTCGTTAGCCCTGAAGCTGATTGACGGGACGAGAGACATGCTCGGATCTGGGTTGTAAGAGTTTTTACCCATTCTCGCAGAGTTCTGGGTTGTAAGAGTTTTTACCCATTCTCGCAGAGTTCTGGGTTGTAAGAGTTTTTACCCATTCTCGCAGAGTTTCTGGGTTGTAAGAGTTTTTACCCATTCTCGCAGAGTTTCTGGGTTGTAAGAGTTTTTACCCATTCTCGCAGAGTTTCTGAGTTGTAAGAGTTTTACTCAATCTCGCAGAGTTGAGATTGTTCGGGGCTTTAAGATGCTTGACTGAGTGTGTTTTGAGCTGCATGCAAGCGGTCGCTGAGGTGGCGAAGTAACAGGCAATTCGAGTTATTCCAGCCATTGCACGGTAGGGCCGAGCTTTGAGCGCATACAATGTTTAAATGATCGTCCTAGTTAAAGTGCGTTATTGTTGGCAGTAATCTAGCGCGAGTGAAACGTTACTGATTGGTTTCCCTCTAGTTGAGGGTGGCGTAGTCCAAAGCTTATCATAATTATCGCTGTTTGACGCTGTGAGCATTACACATGTACTTTATTTTGAATACACAAACATGGTACAAAAACATTTGTAAAAGTCATGGTGCATTGGAAAAAATAATTCATATCATGTATGACTTCCATGAGCTTGGAGGACTGCACTCGAATGACAGTTTAGATTTCTGAAATCGTCTCTAGACATAGATCATAGCCTTCAGGGTTCATAAACAGGACTATAAATTGTTCTCAGTGATCTGTAGCCCTCAGTGATCTGTAGATGGTCAGGAAAACAGATTCACAACTTGTGAGGACAATGAAGACTTGTCTTAAGACAATTGGGTAAGAATAATAAAACATGTATGATCAGTGTTCTTATCAGGAGTGTAGGTAGAGTTAACTGAATGTAGGGGAATGGAAAGGTACAGGGAGAGAGAGAGAGAGAGAGAGAGAGAGAGAGAGAGAGAGAGAGAGAGAGAGAGAGAGAGAAGTTCAGAGGAGAAGACACAGATAAGGGGATGAACAACAAGTTTGAGTGTTCAGATTGAGGGTCACAGACCCTAATCACAAATTCCCTTACAGTGCCCATCTCTGGTATTTAGAGTGAAAACCATGTGTCAAGTAATGTTTGAATTTAAACGGTTCTATGAAGGTTGAGGATTTTCGGTAGGTGTATAATTGTGTTACTGTGGTGTTTTATCTAACATTGTGTTATCTTCTTTTGTTTTACACAGTTCGTGCTCTTTGGGTAAGCAAACAATTATTTTTCTAAAATCTGACAAGAGATTTTATTCAAATACTCATCAGCTGTTTAATCTATTAATCAGAGAGTAAACTCACAAACACTGTAATAATCATGTGGTGTGTAAAGACACATAATCTTACTGAGGTTCTTTTGTGTACCCTCTATTGCAATAGTACCACATGTAAGGTGGAGTGATAGAGGCAGACACATTTTTGCTGAGTAGAGTGAAATATATTGAGGGCAAATCCACAGACAGGGTGTGTGTGTGTGTGTGTGTGTGTGTGTGTGTGTGTGTGTGTGTGTGTGTGTGTGTGTGTGTGTGTGTATGTGTGTGTGTGAGATCTGTGGTCTCGTGATTGGTCTTTCCCTGGTTTCAACATTGCCATGATTAACACTGTTTTGGTTTCTCTTCCTGGTTTTCATTTTCCTGTTTCCTGGGGGGTATTCCAGAAAGCGGGTTTAACAAACTCTAAACTTAACCCTGAACTCTGAGTTGTCTTACCCCGATCTGGCATATTCAGAGTTTTCGGTTCCAAAACGGCTGATCGGAGTTAAAGTAATCAGGGTCGCTCATCTCTGAGTTGGTTGACCCAGACAGAAGCGTGTTCACGCGTAACTATAAAAGGCATTCTTAATGGAACGCAGATAAATAGGATTTATCATGGACTTAAATGCGAAAATCAGCCGAGCATCGTATTTCACACCACTGTATCTTGAAGTATTAATGACTGCGTATGCAGAATATTTAGATATTATTAAACGTAAATGTTATACTGCGGTAGCTGCTAGAGAAAGGCAGTCAGCATGTCAAAAAAATTGCCAACAGAGTTAATGCGTGAGTGAAAATGATATATATTTAGCAGAAGGGTGCGATTATATTATTATATTCTCCACATATATAATACTGTATTGAGTTTTTAAATCTTTTTTTAATTGAACACTTACTAATTCCAGGTCTAATCTGAGTGGTGTAAAACACACATGGCATCAGATAAAAAATGAAGTATAAGAATATAGTACAAAGTGGTATGTACATAACTATATCTTATTCTTAAAATATATTCTAAAATATACACTACTGTTCAAAAGTTTGGGGTCACCTAGACAATTTTGTGTTTTCCCTGAAATCTCATACTTTTATTTATCAAATGAGTTGCAAAATGAATAGAAATATAGTCCAGACACTGACAAGGTAGAAATAATGTTTTTTTTTAATTTGAAATAATTTTCTACTTTAAACTTTGCTTTCGTCAAAGAATGCTCCCTTAGCAGCAATTACAGCAATGCAGACCTTTGGCATTCTAGCTGTTAATTTGCTGAGGTAATCTGGAGAAATTTCACCCCATGCTTCCAGAAGCCGCTCCCACAAGTTTGATTGGGTTGATGGGCACTTTTTTCGTACCATACGGTCAAGCTGCTCCCACAACAGCTCAATGGGGTTGAGATCTGGTGACTGCGCTGGCCACTCCATTACCGATAAAACACCAGCTGCCTGCTTCTTCTGTAAATAGTTTGTGCATAATTTGAAGGTGTGCTTTGGGTCATTGTCCTGTTGCAGGATGAAATGGCCACAAGCGCTGTCCACAGTGTATGGCATGGTGTTGCAAAATGGAGTGATAGCCATCCTTATTCAAAATCCCTTTTACCTTGTACAAATCCCCACTTTACCAGCACCAAAGCAACCCCAGACCATCACATTACCTCCACCATGTTTGACAGATGGTGTCAGGCACTCATCCAGCATATTTTCAGTTGTTATGCGTCTCACAAATGTTCGTCTGTGTGATCCAAACACCTCAAACTTTGATTCGTCTGTCCATAACACTTTTTTCCAATCTTCCTCTGTCCAATGTCTGTATTCGTTTGCCCATATTAATCTTTTTCTTTTATTAGCCAGATATGGCTTTTTATTTGCCACTCTGCCCTGAAGGCCAGCATCCCCGAGTCGCCTCTTCACTGTAGATGTTGACACTGGCGTTTTGCGGGTACTATTTAATGAAGCTGCTAGTTGAGGACCTGTGAGGCGTCGATTTCTCAAACTTGAGACTCTTAATGTACTTGTCTTCTTGCTCAGTTGTGCAGCGGGGCCTTCCACTTCTCCTTCTACTCTGGTTAGAGCCTGTCTGTGCTCTAACCAGAGTAATACACACCATTGTAGGAAATCTTCAGTTTCTTGGCAACTGCTTTTCTTTCAAAAATAAGAACATTTCTAAGTGACCCCAAACTTTTGAACGGTAGTGTATTTATTTACAGGAAAAATGAAATAATGAAACATTACAGTGAATTTTACTCTAATGTATAATAAAAGGTTACAGGGTGGAGGGTGGGGTGGGTGGTGGTGCATGATTTAATGTGGAAAGCAGTGATTGCAGATGGAGTCTCTGACAACTCCACCATCTCTGTTGTCACCCACATGCATGTAAGGTTCCTCGTCTGTGGGCATGTCAGAGATGGTAGGCTGTCCCTGGATGGTTGCAATGTTGTGTAATACCACATATGCCATTACTATGTGGCACGCCCTATCAGGGGTTTCTCTGAGCCCCTTCAGCCACTGGAACCTGGCCTTGAGGATTCCTAGGGTCATTTAAATTCTTGCCCTGGTTTTGCTGTCGGCCTGATTGTAGCGGGACTGTGGTCCAGGTGCAGGAACTGAATAGGGAGTCATAAGGTATAGGACAGGCAGGGATACCCTCTGTCTCCATGAAGGAGGCCGTCATAGTGTCCTATAATCGCACTAGGGTTTGCAATGATTTAACTATTACACTGAATGTGAACAACTAGCAAAACTACCGCAGGCCTACTCTGTTCAGATTTGTTGTACAGTGTGGAATCATACACGGATCCTGGCCATCTGGCTTCAACATTTGTGATGAGGTGCAAAGCATCACATATGATCTTGATGGGGAGAACGGTCAGTTACAATAGCTACGTTATTTTTGTTACCATTAAAGATAAGTACATTATTCATTAAGGATTATAAAGGTTAGTACCTGTACATTAATGCTATGGATGGATTTTCTGTTTATGTAATCGCCTTCATGTTCTAATGGTGCTGTAATAGGTAGCATATGTAGGTTCCATCAATGCAGCCAATCACTCTAGGAAATCTTTAAAATGTAATTGGAATGAAGTTCGTTATATATTGCTTCTGTGACGCCGGGGGCGTCGGGACAGAGGCAGCCGGAGACGTGGGTTGAACAGAAGGTGGTTTATTATCCATGGCAACCAGTAATACTCGTAGCACGCAATGCACGGTAAAGCTCGTAGCGCATATACTGCAGATGCAAGGTAAAGCTCGTAGCGCATACACTGTAGATGCAAGGTAAAGCTCGTAGCGCAAACACAGCAGATGCAAGGTAAAGCTCGTAGTGCATACACAGTTGATGCAAGGTGACGCTCGTACAGACACACACGGTAGGGACGTGCAGACACCCAGAGACGCTCGTGTAGTGGCAATGTGCAGCACTGGACCAGACGACCTGCGGGCTTAAGAAGTGCAAAGTAAACAAGAAACAGGTGCTCAGTATGATGGTGATTGCGACTGTGGGAGTGGCTGCGTGCGCGGGGGTGTGTGCTGGGATCGGCTGCTGGCCGGGTTGCGCGCCCTCTGGTGGCGACCCGGCCCCCTCACCGTGACAGAGCCCTCCCCCAAGGACCCCTCCCGTCGACTCCCACGCGGTCTTCCCCGTCGCCGCGGAGCTGGCCGGTCTGGATGTTCCCTGTGGAAGTTGGCGATAAGGGAGGGGCCTACCACTTGAGAGGCCGGTATCCAGGAGCGCTCCTCCGGTCCGTATCCGACCCAGTCCACCAGGTACTGTAAGCCACCTCTTCTGCGCCTCGAGTCCAGTAACCTCTCCACGAGGTACGCGGGTCCGTCCGACAACTGCAGCGGCGAGGGCGGCCGTGACGTCGAGGCCTCCTCCAGTGCACCTGCTCTGTAGGGCTTGAGAGCGGACACATGAAACGCACGCGACACACGTCTGTCGTCGGGCAGACTGATGCGGTATGTAACTGGGTTAAGCCGCCTCAAGATGACGTACGGGCCGGCATATCTCTCCCCCAGTTTACCTCTCCTGCCCAGGCGTCCATCTTCGGTGGAGACCCACACCTTATCCCCTACCTGATAAGATGGGGTCTCTCCCCTCCGACGGTCGGCTTTCCGCTTGAATCGCCGAATCGCCTCTCTCAGCCGCTGATGGGTGTCCTCCCACACCCGCTCACTCCTCTTGCACCACTCCTCGACGATGGGCTGGTCTGAGGACGCGGCGTTCCAAGGATAGAGCGGCGGCTGGCGACCGAGCACGCACTCGAACGGTGTCATCCCCGTGCTGGAATGTGTGAGGGAGTTCTGTGCGTACTCGGCCCAGGGCAGAAGGGCGCACCATGTGTCCGCGTGCTCGCTGCAGTACGCGCGCAGGAACTTTCCTACTTCCTGGTTCGCTCGCTCCACCTGTCCGTTAGCCTGCGGATGGTAACCAGAGGTTAGGCTAACCGTGATGTTAAGCTTGGAGAGGAACTCCCGCCACACACGCGAGGTGAACTGCGGTCCCCTGTCCGACACAATATCCTCAGGCAGACCGAACTGCCGGAATATGTGCCGAAACAAGAGATCCGCAGTCTCCCAAGCAGTGGGCAGGCCCCGCAGGGGAAGGAAGCGAACCATCTTCGAGAACCGGTCTATTACCACCATGATGACCGTGTTCTCCTCGGACGGGGGGAGGTCCGTGACGAAGTCCAATGCGATGTGCGTCCATGGTTGCTTAGGTGCAGGGAGAGGGAGGAGCTTACCCGCAGGAGGAGTGTGTGGCACCTTGCACCGCGCACACACCGCGCAGGACGCCACCTGCTGCAGTACGTCCCGGTGCAGCCCCGGCCACCAGTAGCGAGCCCCCAACAACTGAGCCGTCTTTGACACCCCTGGGTGTCCCGTCCCCACTGACGTATGAGCCCAGCTGATGAGGGCACTACGGTGAGCGGGGGGAACGTACTTACGGTGCGGCGGGCAACCTGGATGCGGGTTCGCTGCCTCGATCTCCCGATCGATCTGCCACTCCAAAGCTCCCACGACGCACTCTGGCTTAAGCACCGGCTCCTCGCTTGTCGACTCCGTACTGCCAGGAAAGGACCTAGATAGCGCATCCGCACGCTGGTTCTTCTCTCCTGGCCGGTATGTCACCTGGAACTTGAAACGAGAGAAATACAGAGACCACCTGGCTTGACGGGCGTTCATCCGTTTCGTGGTCCTGATATATTCCAGGTTCTTGTGGTCAGTAAGCACGGTGAAAGGATGCTTAGCTCCCTCCAGCCAGTGTCTCCACTCACCGAACGCCTTGCGCATGGCCAACAACTCACGGTCTCCCACCCCGTAGTTACGCTCGGCGGCGGTGAGCTTCCTCGAGTAGAAGGCTATGGGACGGAGGGAGCTATGCTTCTTCGGTCGCTGTGATAGCACCGCGCCTACTCCCACGTTCGACGCGTCTACCTCCACTATAAAGGGACGGTTAGGATCCGGTTGGTGCAGAACCGGCGCGTCGACAAACGCTTGCTTCAGCTGGTTGAACGCTCTCGTGGATCTCTCTGTCCAGCGAAGCTTGACTCCTCCCCCTCTCAGCATGTCAGTAAGGGGCTCTGCGATCTGGCTATATGCGCGAATGAACCGCCTGTAGAAATTCGCGAAGCCCAGAAATCTCTGCAGCTCACGCCGTGTGTGAGGCTGCGTCCATTTCACGACCGCCTCTACCTTCCTGTGCTGCATGTGCACGGAGCCTGGCCTAATGGTGTAACCTAGGAAGTTCATCTCGCTGAGATGGAACTCGCACTTCTCGAGCTTGCAATACAACCGATTGCGCAAGAGTGTGCCCAGAACTGCCCGTACATCACGCACATGTTGGTCGTAGGAGGGAGAATAGATCAGAATGTCATCGATATAAGCGACAACGCATCTATTCAGATACTCCCTTAAGACCTCATTAATGAACGCCTGGAAGAACGACGGAGCAGACGCCAAGCCATACGGCAAGACGCGGTACTCGTAGTGCCCCGTAGAGGTACTAAACGCCGTCTTCCATTCATCACCCTCGCGCACGCGAATGAGGTTGTAGGCGCTGCGCAGATCTAATTTAGTGAAGACTTTAGCCTTCCTTAACTGCTCCAGCGCCGACGGCACTAGAGGCAGCGGGTAGGCAAAGTTCACTAAGAGGGAATTGAGCCCTCGATAATCTACGCATGGCCTCAGCCCACCGTCTTTCTTCTTTACGAAGAAGACGCTGGCTGAGGCGGGAGAGGTAGAGGGAGTAATATAGCCCTGAGCGAGAGCCTCCTTAACATACTGAGCCATGACCCGCTCCTCTTCCTGAGAAAGTGGATAGACTCGACCGCGCGGTGGCGTAGTACCTGCCTTGAGCGTGATGTGACAGTCCCAGGGTCGGTGAGGTGGTAACTGGGTCGCCTTGGCAGCGCTGAACACCTCCGCTAGATCACGGTACGGAGCGGGAATGACTGGAGTGGAGCTGATGTTTGGGCTCTCAACGCTGGTGGAATGCACGAACACACGAGAGGGAGACCGGGTGCCCTGTAGGGGCGCTACCCACTTCAGCAGCCTACCCGTGGACCAGTCGATAACGGGGTTGTGGAGTCTAAACCAAGGGAGACCTAATGTGATGGAATAGCGTGTGGAAGGGAGTACAAAAAAACTGATCTGTTCCCTTCGGCCCTGAACGTGTATGGTGACTGGTGCTGTGCGGTGAGTGATAAAACCCCCGCCCACAGGTCGCCCGTCCAGTGCCTGCACGCGTCTCGGCTCCTCGAGTCTGATCAAGGGCACCCTCAGCTGCTCGGCGACGCTCCTCCGCATCAGGTTCCCCGAGGCTCCCGTATCCACTAGGGCAAACACAGATAAGGACATCGCCCCGTAAGACACCGACGCTTCCCACGTCAAGAGATTTTTCATTATAGCGATACTCACCCTAGCCCGCCCCCTCCTTGGACTAGCGGTACGAGTGAGGGGGGGGGGCGGCAGTACCCATCTCCATGGGCTCGGCGGGCGTGGTCTCACGGGGCGGTGTGTGCACGGGAGCCTGCGGGGTAGGAGGAAGAGCCGCTCCTCTGCCTCGCTCCTGCAGCAACCTGTCCATGGTTATGGCCAGGTGCACCATCTGATTCAGGTCCTGTCCCTCGGGCCTACAGCTCAGCTCGGCCCTCAGGTCGGGCTTCAGCCCCGCCAGGAAGACGTCTGTCAGAGCCGCTTCTCCCCAACCAGTCCTGGCGGCCAGGGTCCGGAACTCCAGAGCGTAGTCTGCGGCACTTCGGCTTCCCTGCCGTAGTTTTAACAGGCTCTGGCCGCAGACCCTCCCATGGCTGGGGTGATTGAAGACCGCCCGCAGCTCGCGAACAAACTGCTCATAACTGCGGGTACAGGGCTTCTCCGCGCTGATCTGGGCTGCTCCCCAGTCCAGTGCCTTGCCCTGTAACCGGTTTACCATGAAGCCGACTTTCTCCTTCTCCTCCAGGTGGGGCATGCTGGAAAAATAGAGCTGGCACTGGACCAGGAAGCCCTCACAACGCTCCGGGTCCCCGTTATAGGGCTCGGGTGGAGGTATCGGCGTTCGGGGCGTCGGAGGGCGCGCAGGTACCTGTACCGTCAGAGCCTGGATGCAGGTCGTCAGGGTATTCACCACTGAGCGGAGCTCCTGGAGCTCCTGCTGTTGTCTGCCCAGGATGATGCCTTGATGGGCCAACACCTCTATGGCCGAGGCGCCCTCGCCTCCGGCTGCTCCAGGCTGCACATTCTGTGACGCCGGGGGCGTCGGGACAGAGGCAGCCGGAGACGTGGGTTGAACAGAAGGTGGTTTATTATCCATGGCAACCAGTAATACTCGTAGCACGCAATGCACGGTAAAGCTCGTAGCGCATATACTGCAGATGCAAGGTAAAGCTCGTAGCGCATACACTGTAGATGCAAGGTAAAGCTCGTAGCGCAAACACAGCAGATGCAAGGTAAAGCTCGTAGCGCATACACAGTTGATGCAAGGTGACGCTCGTACAGACACACACGGTAGGGACGTGCAGACACCCAGAGACGCTCGTGTAGTGGCAATGTGCAGCACTGGACCAGACGACCTGCGGGCTTAAGAAGTGCAAAGTAAACAAGAAACAGGTGCTCAGTATGATGGTGATTGCGACTGTGGGAGTGGCTGCGTGCGCGGGGGTGTGTGCTGGGATCGGCTGCTGGCCGGGTTGCGCGCCCTCTGGTGGCGACCCGGCCCCCTCACCGTGACAGCTTCTCCTTTGCATTAACCATCAGTGCGCATTGCGCATATCGAACTGTCAGACAGGCACTGTGCAAATTGTCAAAAATATTTTAAATAAAATATGCCTGCCTGAAAATATAAAAAATTGCCACACAACAGCAAAAATATATAAGGAAAGGTTCAAGTAACGGGTTTTTAAAAGCAAACAACAACAAAAAATGTTTATAGGCCTAATTGCTGAGACGCACCGTGACGAGACGAGATGACACAACCGAAACAACAAACGGCTGAACTGTTTTTTTTTTTACCTTATGCGTTTTAAATGGTATGCCATGTTGGGTGTCGACGTGCAAAATGAAAGACGTTGATGACATAACTTGCACTTTATTTGTTTGATTCATCTTTATCTTTTTCAAAATACTTTTGAAGTTTTTTAGTAGCCATTATAATCTCGGCAGATGCTGCGTATTCTGTAGCGTGTTCAGCTCCGTTCGTTTGGATTGTGCAACTGCAGGGTGTGATTTATTAATGTGTAGTAAAGAAGATGCCTATTGTTAATGCACAAACATCATTTTTTAAATATTTATTAACAGAAATTAGGATGATTTTATTTGACAAAAGGCTATATATAACGAAAACAAAGACATTTCATGTAACAACTAATGCTTAGCTGCATCCTTGGGCACCCCCATGCAGTTAGAATGGTACATTCGACTATGACGTTCATAGTCGACTAGGGGGTATAGTCGACTATAGTCGAATCAGCGACTATTGCAGGTCACCCCTAGATTCTACATTTGATTTCACATTTATGAGAGGAACACAAATTTCTTGGGAAGAGCTTGAGAATGTGTTACTGTAGTTGTCATAGTTTTAAAAGCACATTTACTGCTGTCAAAACCCTTTATCATTAACCAGTTTTTCCTTTACAGGGTTTAGGAACCTTAACGGTGAGTACACAATATTAATGACATTCATATTTCTAACTGTTGAACACATGTGGTTTAATAGCTCTCAATAATCCACACTGGTCCTCCATATAACACACAGTATGACATCATGGACCCTTCACTCTGTTTAATTCACTTCCACAGAGAGACAGAAGATGGACAGAAGAGGAGAGAATGAAAATGGAGGAATCTGCTCTGCTGACTGGTGAGGAGGAGAATAAGAACTTTTGTACTATGTGAATTCATTCATAAGAGCTAAATAGATTATGTGAAGTAATAAGTGCTTGTAGGTTTTAGTCGTAGGTTTGGC
The DNA here is from genome assembly GCF_052324685.1 of Brachyhypopomus gauderio. Taxonomy (NCBI): domain Eukaryota; kingdom Metazoa; phylum Chordata; class Actinopteri; order Gymnotiformes; family Hypopomidae; genus Brachyhypopomus; species Brachyhypopomus gauderio. Next base: position 3,283,263 of record NC_135217.1, read on the forward strand.
TTTTGTGCTATTGATACATACAGTTGTGCTCAAAATAATAGCAGTGTCTTTAAAAAAATAAGTAAATATCAAAATTCTTCTAACAAATTGTACTTTACAATTTGTGTACTTTTGAACACAAATGCATTGGGGACAAAGCACATTCTATTCCAAAGCAGGACAATTGGGAAAAGTAATTAAAACTCAAATAATAATAATAATGATATTTCACAGAAAGTCAGAAATGTAATGTTAAAAAAAATAGCAGCGTTAACATCTTTTCTTGGAAACTCAAAAATGTACTGCACAAACTAAGAGATTCTTGATAAGCCAACTTGGCTGAGTATCCTAAACTAATATTTTGTTGCAAAACCACGGTTTCTGATAACTGCTTCACATCTGTGGTGCACGGAGTCAACCAATTTCTGGCAACGGTCAACAGGTATTGCAGCCCAGGCCAATTGTACTATATTCCACAATTCCCCTGCGTTTCTTGGTTTTGCCTCATGCACTGCAGTTTTTATGTCAGCCCACAAGTTTTCTATGGGATTAAGGTCCGGGGATTGTGCTGGCCACTCCATCAGTTGAATCATGTTTGCCTGGAACCCCTCTTTTGCTTGCTTGCTGGTATGTTTTGGGGCATTATCTTGTTGAAAGGTCCACCTCAAAGGCATTTTCTCTTCAGCATATGGCAGCATGACTTCTTCCAATATCCTGATGTACTCAAATTGATCCATGATCCCTGGTATGCAATAAATAGGACCAACAACGTAGTAGGAGAAACATCCCCATATCATGATGCTTCCACCACGATGCTTAACCGTCTTCACTGAGTACTGTGGCTTGTATTCTGTGTTTGCAGGATGTCTGACATACTGTCTGTGACCCTTGGACCCAAAAAGAAGAACCTTGCTTTCATCAGTACACAAAATGTTACGCCATTTCTTCTCAGGCCACTCAATGTGTTTTTTGCAGTGGGACTTTGCGAGGGCTTCTTGCTGGTAGGTTGATTTCAACAAGACGTCTTCTGATTGTACCAGTACTCACAGTCAACTGAAGGTCTTCCTTGATCCTCTTGGAGCCGATCATTGGCTAAGCCTTTACCAGTTTGGCTGTTCTCCTATCCATTCAAGGAGTTGTTTTTCTTTTTCTTCCACGTTTTTCTGGTTTTTCTTCCCATTTCAACGCATTGGAGATCATTTTAGATGAACAGCCAATCACTTTCTGTACTTCTTTATAGGTTTTCCCCTCTTTTATTAGTTTCTTGATTAAAAACGCTCGTCTTTAGAACAGTGTCTTGAATGACCCATTTTTCTTGTTTTTTCAGGACAAATGCACAGCCAGCATGTCAGTTGCCTTGCTCCTTAAATAAGGATCACCTGTTAACACCCCTTTTCCCAGAATGCCCTCTCTAAGTGACGGCCTCCCTAATTGAACTCACCACTGCAATTTATTTGAACACACCCTTTTCAGTTAGTCATTCAATTTCAAAGAATCTATAGTATGCATGGGTCGCCTGTTGGGTTTGTTGGTTTTCTATACCCTTATTATACCCTCCAAAAACTTACTTGTGGTGTAGAGGTTGAAAGTTTTACAAAAACATTGATTTATCTTGCTGCTGTTGGGGCACTGCTATTATTTTGAGCACTACTGTAAGTGTTAAGTGTTTTAATTTAAGGTTCAAGAAGTACTCATAGAGTTAACAAAGCAAAGCTCCCCTGATCCCTTCAACATCAGAGTTCATGAACAGATGGATTTCCTATGAGGCTCTGATTCTCTTCTATTACTGAATATGAAATATGAGTCAGATGCAGCGTCGGTACTTTATCAGTGATCCTTTGTAAGAGTAACAGAAACAGCACCTCCCCTCCTCAGCAGGTCTGTAGAACAGGGACACCACAGGGGCAGGTTTGTGCTTTGTAGTGCAAAATATCAAATATAAAGTTAAAAGCTCGATTGATTTGATAAATTGATTATTACCGCAATTATATGATGGTAAGCTTTTATAGAGTTGATTTACATATTATTTTCATGCTTATTTATTTTCATTGTGCACTTAATTTAGGGTCCAAAGGTGACTGAATCCAGTTGAGTCTCTCATACCTGTATCGTTATTTCAGAGTTTAAAGAAGAGAGGTTTCCTAGACCTGCTCTGAAGAACTTAATGACCTTAATAGAAGGATGGAAATCATGGAAGGATCAGCTGAAGGAAACTGAGACTGAACTGGAGCAAACAGACAAACAAACACCCAGTAAAGGAGAATTAGAGGAAGAGGAAATGACACAAGAGGAGAGAGAGTGCATCAGTCAGATCAGAGTGGAGATGAGAGAGATGGAGGAAAGAATAGTGAGAGAAAGAGTGGAGATGAGACAAAGAGAAGAGCAGGAGATGAGAGACGCAGTGAGGGCTGTGGTGGAAGCTCTGAGGAGCTCAGCAGAACCAGTGGAGAAACTGATTGAGAAGATAAAATGGTACAAACATCAAAAACATGAATATAGAAATAGGTTATCAGAGGTTAGAGATGATGAGAGGAGAGAGCTGGAGAGAGAACTGGAGAGAGAAGATCAGCAGATGACAGAGGTGAAACGGGAGCTGAGAAGGATGCAGGAGGAGAGGAGGAAGATGGTGAAGAACCTCAGACTGGAGATGAAGAGCAGAGAGAAGAGTGCAGCTACAGCAGTAGAGACAGACAGACAGCTGTTCAGGAACCTGCATGTATATATTATCCAGACTCTTATGACAAAGAAACAGAAAGAGTTTGATAGTAGGATGGAGGTTAAACAGAGAGAGTTAGAGACACTGAGACTGAACCTGTCAGAGATGGAGAAAGACAAAGAAAAACAACTGGAGGAGAGAAATAAGATTATAGAAGAGAAAAACAACCAAATCAAACAAAAAGACACTGAATTAGAGGGACATTTAAAGACAAAAAAGAACCTAAATAAAATAATACATGAAAAGAGTGAATTGATCAAGGAGAAAGAGAGAATACTGGAGGTCACAACAAAAGAGGTGGAAACCAGTAAAAAACAACTGGAGACACTGGGAAAGGAACTACAGGACAAGAGCAGCCAACACCAGGAGATGATGATCCTACTGGAACAACAGAAAACTGAACTGGCAGAAAAGAACAAACAGCTTGAGGAGAAAGACCCAACAGTCCCAGTCAGGAGAAGAAACAGCAAAGAGTTGGACCCTCCAAAGAGTGAGTATTTTGATCATGAAGGGAAAAAAGTATAAAATAATATAATCTTGGGCTCTTGGGCTCAAAACCCAGAGAGTTTGCAGCTTTGCTTTGTGTCATGCCTGTACTTCTCACATTTTTAACATTTTATGAGAGGTCAAATCAGAGGTCAAATCAGAATTTATCTGACTTGTTTTAGCCTCTCTCACATAGTCTCTACCACAGCCACCAATCACTCACACAGTGCACCACAGTCACCAATTACACAGAGACTGTAGACCTTAGACAAAGACCGTAGGCCTACCACAGAGACCTTAGTCCTTGCACAAAGACTGTAGGCCTTAAACAGAGCCTGTAGACCAGGGCTATTCAACTATATTTTTCTTAATTTTTTTTTTGGGGGGGGGGGGGCTGTGGCAAACGTAATTTTTCTCCGCGGGGAGATGAGCCGCGGGCCTGTACAAGTTCATTAAAGTTTCATTGAACTTCTCCATTTTGCAAATATAGCAAAAATGAATAAATAGCAGGTGAGAATTATCAGATATTAGTTTAACCAGTGAAATTGTTTTCTACTATAATATTCCCATTATATCAGCTGTATATCAAGCATACCTTCTGAAGATTGCGTTCCCCATTCTAACTGGTCTGCTGCGCTATAGTGAGTGGAGAGACACCAGATTCAGCAGTGTCGCTCAGAGGGAGAAACAGTATGGAGGGTTTAATACAGTTTCCTGGGATTAATACAGTTTCCTTACCGTAGAGTAGTTTAATATAAAATGTATTATTAGATTCAATTTGGAAATGTATGTTCTTTTCCAGTGGGTGGAGAATCCTCCAGTCCAGACTCTCCAGTGCTGGTTCCTGTACCAGAACTCAGGCTGGTGCTGCTGGGGAGGACTGGGTCTGGGAAGAGTGCAGCAGGAAACACCATCCTGGGCAGAGAGGAGAGGAGCCAGGCTGCTACATCTACACTCCCCCAGCAGAGTGAGAGCAGACAGGGGGAGGTGGCTGGGAGGAAGGTGACTGTGGTGGACACTCCTGACTGGTTCTGCCCTGAACTCTCTCTGGAGGAGGTGAGACAGGACGTGGGACTATGTGTCCGTCTGTCTGCCCCAGGACCCCACGCCTTCCTCCTAGTCATACCAGTGAAGCAGCCTGCAGGAGAGGAGAGAGGGATGCTGGAGAAAATGGAGGAGATGTTTGGAGAGAGATGTTGGAGGAACACCATGATCCTCTTCACTGTTACTGAAGAAGAACAAAATCCTGAACAGTTAATTCAGTCAGGAAACCAAGAGGTCCAGACACTTGTGGAGAAATGTGGGAACAGGTTTCACTGTCTCAACATTAAGGAGAGTGGGGATGGGTCTCAGATCTCAGAGCTGCTGGAGAAGATAGAGAAGATGGTGGAAGGAAACAGTGAGAGATTCTGCAGCAGTGAGATCTACCTGGAGACAGAATCTCAGATCAGAGAAATGGAGAAAATAATTATGAGAGAAAGACAAAAGATGAAAGAGAGAGAGGAAGAAGAAACAAGACAGAAACTGGAAAGGAGTATAGAGGATGTTTTGATGAAATTTACACAATTATCTGCTGACTATCATGCACAAATCAGTAAATACGAGGATCGAATAACTGAACTTGAGATAATGTTAAAAGAAGAAAGAGATGACAGTATAAAGAAAGATCTGGAGAGAAAGCTGGAGATAGAGATTCAGAAGAGGAAAGAGGCTCAGCTGGAACTAGACAGACTGAGAGAGGAGAGTGAGAAAGAGAAGAGAGAGATGGAGGATAGACACAGACAGGAGATGGAGGAGATCAGGGAGACGTATGAAGGACAGGCCAGGGTGGAGGCAGAGAGGAACCTCATGAAGATCATCATGCCTGAACTCCAGCAAAAACTTTGGAGTGTGTTGACACAGAAACAGAAAGAATTCGACTGTAGGATAGAGGAGAAGGAGAGAGAGTTAGAGGCACTGAGACACAAACACAGAGAGGGAATTAGAGCTGCAGTTTCAAAAGGAGGAGAGTTGATTAGGACACTAGAGAATTATTTAACCTATTAACTGATCAATTAACTCCTACTGCCCAGTATCCCCCCCCCATCACCACCAGTTTTTTGGTTTATTTATTTTCATGGAGGATTTGTTATATTTCACATTGCCAGAATGAGGCAGATGAGGGTTGACTTGTCCTCCCATGTGATCAAGACTCATTCTATGTCATGTTATTTAATAGTGAGCCCCATGTTTTCTGGTCCACCAATGCAAAATATAGGAAATCTGAGCTTTGATGTGTTTTCACAAATATGTGACAAATATTTCACAAGCCCAGATGCACATGAAATGCTTTGCTCCTTGTATGTACTCAATACCTTGTTTGTAGGTTCACATGTTCAGTTGCACATGTTTAAAAGTTGTACTGACCCATGACTTTCATTATGAAAAGACGTCTTAACACCGAAGCGCTTACAGACTAGCATGAACTCATCGTTAAATCATAGATGGGTCATTCCAGGATTTTGGTACATTTCAGGGGTGGTAACTTCTGAAAATTTGATCTTCAATTTGATCATTTAAAATCATATATTTATAATCTATAGGTTATAAACTATTAAAAAGTTTGATTCGTCAATCTCAGATATGGAAGAAGTTTTTTCTTTATTAGATTGGTGTGCAGTAAATTGGTATGCAGTAACAGGGTTGCGACTAACAGGGTTGCAAATTTAGGCTAAGTTGTGGTCTACCCCAGGAACAGATGCTCACTGTAAAATTTAGCTATGTATACAAGATCAAGGACAAATATGGTTATATAAGTATATAAAGTAAATTTTGACTCTACTCAATATTAGTCTTACAATATGAGGAACATGGTTGCGTTCACTGAGTGACACACACAACTTGGACAAACATATTTGGAAAAAAACCTTGAAAATTGTTAGAGCACTTACCATTTTTCTTGCCATGTGGGCAGGAAATGTCCTTGTGATGCAAATTCCTTTGTGCTAATACACAAATATTTTTAACCCTTTCTCTGCCAGATAAAATTCTTTATGGTAACAGGGCTGCACGCATATTGTGGGACACAAATTAATAGTGTAAAAACTGTGACATGCAATACAATGTAGACCAAAGAAGTTGTTTTCATAAGTAAAGGAGATGCATTTCAACAATATGCAAGAGGAAGTAATTTATTTAGAGCTTATTTTAATTGTTAAATTTGGCAAAGTTGTTGGTCACCCAATGTGTGGGACAAGAGAAAATGGCCAATTTTTGAGGTGGTTCAAAGGTATTCGGTCTTTTGAATAATATCTAAGGCGCTTATTTTTCCAGCAAATTTTACAGTTTGTCTTATAACAAGTACAATGTTAAAAAAAATAGTCATTTAGATATTTTGGATATGTACATTTGGAAATTTAAGTGGTGGGACAGGAAATGTACCAAAATCCTGGAATGACCCAGATGCAATCTTTTCACATCTTCTAAATCTATCTTTATTGAAAGCCATTTTCTGGGGATAAATTCACAATCGTTATTTATAGCATAGGCCTACACTATCTGATTTGTTTTAAATAACAAGCACATTCGTTCGTGATAGTCTGGCGAATATAAAACGATGAGACAAATAATCTGCGGATGTTAACGAACAAACTCGGATTAATTCTCCCTTCTCCCTCATGTTTCATGTGCCTTTGTGTATTTGTAATTGCTCAGTAAGTGAATTCTGGTCAGTTTGTTATGTTCATGGTCATGCGTTATTGTCGTTAGTTGCATTTGTTTAAATGTTATCTGGTTAGTTTATGTTCGCATTTGTGCCTTATTGTTACGGTTGGTTGCGTTTCTTGGTTATACAGTTGCCTAGTTTTCTGACGATGCCTCGCCGTTCACGTCCCATCCGCATCAGCAGGGTTGCCAACTTTTCAAGATCACTTGGAGTGATATTTGAACCTGGGGGACGGGGGACGGGGACGTAGATTGTTACCGGGGGGATGTAAAATGGACACGAATTAAGTATCATCCGATCGCCAGTGGTTGGCGCCAGAGCAAACTACTAACTCATTGAATCATAGATGTAGATCAGAGATAAATAAACTAGATTTTTTTTTTTTCGGCATGAGAAATCGGATGTGTGGCTAGTTCTCGATCGTTACAACATAGATGTGAGCGAATATTATCAGAGGAGAGATGATGAGAACTGGGGAGATAACTGTTTTTTACTTTACTAATTATGTCAGGCCCGTAGCCAGGGGGGATCGGAGGGTTCGTTCGATCCCCCCCCCGCCCCCTCCCCCCGTCCACACATGCCCCCTCAAGATAGGTAGGCTATTCAATGAATGAATTGTTAATCTCCGGTGGATATACAGACAAACAAATAAGGACAGCAACAACAGACTCACAACAAACTTATAACAGTGTTGCCAACTCTCATGCAATGAGCGTGAGACACTCGCATTTGACTGTCTTCACACGCTCACACGCCACACATCCGATTTCTCACGCTGAAAAAAAATCTAGTTTATTTATCTCCGATCTACGTCTATGATTCAATGAGTTACTAGTTCGCTCTGGCGCCAACCACTGGCGATCGATCGCTTTAGGCGCAACATAGAGGAAACATATAAGACATAACTCCCCCCCCCGCCGCATCAAATCTCACTCCTAGTGATTTTGAAAAGTTGGCAAGTTTGCTTATAATGAATAAAATATATGTAAATTTAAAGGTTTGAAGTGTGCTCGTGTATTTAGGGGGCATTGGAGTAGAGAGGAAAATGAAGTCCACTTTTGGGGGAAAAAGATCCCCCCCATCACAATGCTGGCTACGGGCCTGTATGTTCCTCTACATGTACATTTGTAATAAATGTAAACATGTTTTGGTTAAAGTTGCAGATTTTTCTAGACTCAGTGGGGTATTTAAATATCATATATATCACAATTATAGATTTGTACTGTAACGTGGCTCGCGCCACGGAGCGAGAGGACGGACACAAGTGCTGAGAAGAGCGAGATTTATTCAGGGGAATACCGTATTCATCGTCGGATAGCCAGGCAGGGTCGATAGCAGGAGGGCAGTCCGTGAAACAAGCAAAGACAGGCATTACAAAGACAGGGAGCACGGGTAACGGGGGAACACGAATACGGTCAGGTACAGAGAACAGCGAAGAAACAGACACGATCACAAATCAAATTCAAAATACCGGACGAAGGACAAGGGAGACTCAGGGGCTTATATGCACAGACATTAAACAAGGGGCAGGTGATGACAATGACACAGGGGTGTGGTAACAAACGAGGAATCAAAACCAACGAGCAGGGCGGGACAAACAGGCAGGGAACACGGACATGAGGGAACCCAGAGTGACAGCTACGAGAGGGGGCGTTGCCCTACGTGACATGTACAAATAAAGAAATAATATTTGTACAAATAAAGAAATAATATTAATATTATTAATTATTTATTATTAATAATAATAATAATAATAATAATAATAAAGAAAATATTTGTTCATGGGGTAGATTTGTCCTTTGTGTAAAGAAAGTGTTTGTCATGCGACTTACCATATCTGCAATAACAATTGCAGGAACTTGCTGGTTATAGTGACTGGAGGAAACAGTGAAGTTCTAACTCCTATGTGAATGATGATGTCTCCAAATTAATGATGATGTTTCCAAACGAACAATAATGATTAAACTGTGAAAGCTATACATTAATTTCACCATGGATGACCAGCTGTCTACGAGTGAATGTGGCCATAGCATTTTCAACAGTTTCGACATCTTACTGGTTAATAGTTTTAACATACACAAAGAAACGGTTTGCTGCCAGATATTGTTAGATTTCTTATTAAGATAAATTACCAGTAGGTCTATGAAATTATATCACCTATACATGCTTCCTTAAATTGGATGGGGATTTTTTGGGGTCTTTTTCCTCGACTACTTAAAAAAGAGTCATGGATTGTGTGGCGTGTTACAATCAGTAGATTCATCCATTTTAAGTAGGTATATTTTCTTTCAGTCTTGTATGCTGCTGCGTTACCGCTGAACTGTGCTCTGATTGGTGCGCTTGCAGCGCCGTTGAACCCAATGCTGATTGGTGCGCGTGCTTTGACATTACTTTGTTGAACACAAGAAGCCTGATGTAACAGCTTTCACTTAATGTAGTAGAGTAAAAAGTAAGATATTTCACTTTCAAATGTGGAGTAAAAGCAGTGACTGTATATATAATGGACGGTACGTCACCGTTGACTCCCATTGTGAACTTTTGAAGCCACCAAGATGGCCGCACGGACACCGCCATCTTGGATGCGCTTGCGCAGTAGATGAAAATTGGAGCCAGAGCATGCGCATTAGAACCGGTAGGCAGGACATGGGCTGTGTTCGAAATAGTCTACTACATACTACTGGCGTACTGATTGAGCCCCAAATCAGTATGTCGTATGCAGTATGTGACCAAAATGAAAATTTCCAGTACGCGAAACATACCTGGATGACCTACTACTTCCGCAAAATATTCCAGTACGCGAACAGAGCTATCTTCGTGGTGTACTGCATCCCATCATGCAACGCTACGTTCACGTGACCCCGTAGTGTGCTTTGCTTTTGTCGCATACTGGAAACTGTACTGCATACTACTACGAGGACCAGTATGCAGTATCCAGTATATACTGAGTCCAGTATGCAGTATCCAGTATGTAGTAGTCTATTTCGAACACAGCCATTATCTCCGCCAGAGACTGTATCTCCACCCCGACATTCGTTAGGATACGCCCACCAGTATATAAACTTTTGACGTTTTACAAAATAAACAAAGGTAAAAGGTTTTAATACTGCTGTCGAGAGTTTTTGCTGTCGAGAGTTTTGCTGTTGAGCGCGTTCACGTTTGAGCGTCTGGTATTAGATGTCAACCAACGCAGCTATTAACTGTCAATCACCTTATCGCCACACCCCTTTAAATAACACTTAATAACATCTATAAAATCTGTTTATCGTGGAGAAAAACACCGGGAGATATACTAACGCAATGGGGTCTTAGTATCTCTAGAATTGACAAAATATTATTGCTCAAAAAACTTATTTTACGTGTAATAAAAATTCAAAGTTTCTTGTCCGGCCCGTTCACTTATATGGGAATAGGCGGGGTTAAAAGTTGTACTTCAGCCAGCCACTAGAGGGCAGCTGACTCACGGAGGCTTCACTTTACACTCGTGTCGTCCAGTCCACTTACGGTCTCTGAGTAAAAGTTAGAGTTACAAATAATTTAACAAATTACATTTACTTCGTTACTGTCCACCACTATATAATGTTATATAATACAATAGTGATTTATTTGAATGTGGTTTATTAAATACAGAAGCTGATCTCTTGCACTCACTTTAATGAATCAATGTTTTTTTAATGATCAGTGAATAAATGTTCCCCCCCCTACAGAACCTCGTGTTTTATATACACTTAATATATCAGAAACAAGGACATGTTTTTACCTTTATGAGAATAATCTCATAGACGTGTGCAAAAGTTTCATTCGCTTCAGTTGGCTAACGTTTAACAATATTAAAATTCACACGTGCCTCCTTAAAAATGTTTGTTGTGGTCAGTAAAACGCGCAAATCATGCCGTTAACTTTTTGGTTGCCATAGTCAAACTTATGATAAGGGAATACCCGCATAAATCTTTCTTTGTCAAAGTCGATTTCGTAATAAGACTTTAAGAGCATCTTGGTGTGTTTCGGCTTCCGTAGTTTCAGGGGTCTGTCGCGTGCTGTTTTCCTTTACTACTTATGTAGTAAACAACCTACTGGTTGACTGTGCTAGTGGAGTTCTAACTCCTATGCGAATGATGATGTCTCCAAATGAATTATGATGTTTCCAAACGGTAAGTAAAACCGTTTGTCGCATGATGGACTTTTTTGTGCACGCGCGTGCCCGCGAGCACAAGAAACATGAAACCGCGGTCAAGCTATCCGCACTTTTGAGATTCATCCGCGCTTTAAATCTGATTGCGCCTATATGCTTGATTTTACGGTATTTCGCTGCTCACCGCATACTAGGCTGTCTAAGCACAGATAAACTCTTTGCTATTATTTAAAGAGCTTTCTCTACATTCATAAATACTTTACTTGATTTAACTAATTTACTTGCAACATTAAACACAATTAGTAATGTATTTCAATTGCTTAATAAACACTGAACAAAATAGTTTTAATGTTTGTCTTTAGTCTATTGTAGGGCTCGACTACCAGCAATAATGGAGTATTGCAATGCTGCAAATGTTCAGGGCAGGGGGTTACTCCATGACTATACATGTTTTTAATAAATCTAGTCACTTTTTCTCTGTGCTTAGACAGCCTTAGTATGCGGTGAGCACGAAATACCGTAAAATCAAGCATATAGGCGCAATCAGATTTAAAGCGCGGATGAATCGCAAAAGCGCGGATAGCTTGACCGCGGTAACATGAATTGGAGGGGGAACTGAATGGGTCTCAACTCCGGATATGGCACCAGAAATGGGCCATGTGTTTCTTTGCTAGCTGGGTTGTCTTCCTGGAACCCTGTTGCTGCGCACTGACGCGCTGATCTTTCACTCCGTGTTAGTTCTGTACTTGTGAGAACGACCTAGGAGGGAACTGGTTTGGAGTTTGGGTGACATCTTGCTGTTAGCGGTACGTACACTGTCTTGGAGTAAATTATGTAGTTTGCTATTGGTAGGCTACTACTGAGAAACTAATGTAATCAGTTATTGAGTTAATTACCGTGTCCGAGAAGACCCGAATCCCGTGTACAAAAATGTCAGTGATGCAACATGTAAATCTGCATATTCTGCTTCCTTCATGTATATATATTCAGATACCATGTTCGGATACCATGTGTGGTGACACCTTGCGCTTGTCGAAAATCTGCACTTACTGGTGCATTATATATATGAATCTATATTAATATTTATCTATTTTTATCATTTTGATTGTCCTTTATTTCCAATGTCCATTAATTCACAGTTATCTTCCTGCTACTCAAAGAGTTGAGACACAAGATTAGACGTTTTAAACGTATGTAAGTAACATTCATACCAACAGCTCATACACAAACATGGAGATCATCTGCATACCAGAGATCTTCATCACTTCTCTCCCTCGGGGGCGAACCAGGCGATGCCCGGCGTACCTAACTGACATGACGAGTCACGTTCAAAGGGATAGAAGATTCCACATTCACACAGGCATTACTTAACGGTTTGTGTTCCAGAATAGTTAAAGACTCATTCACATCCTGATAGTCAGTCACATAGAATACAGCTTCACATGATGTGTTTATTGGTCAACAATACCAGTACCAATATTGTTCAAATACAAACATGTTAATTGTGTTAGAAAATAAAAAAAAAACAGTGCTGTCACACTCATTCTGAAGAAGGGTTGTTTTGCTGCAGATGACACTACAGAGACACTGTGAAATTTTTATTTTTTATTTTTTTTATGTAACCGAAGTCAGTTTTAAGAGGACACATATTAAAAAAGGAGCGATGTAATGTCTGCAGTATTGTAATGGAATGGTATTGAACACACCATGAATGGATGCAAAGGAGGAGTGCATGCGTTGGAGGATCTAGGTAAACGAGACGAGAGACAGAAAAGGACTGCTGCATGTCTGTGTACTTTAAAGCTAAATACTACAAGAAAATGACCACGTACTCCTTATTAAGTGTCTTTTGTCCTTTAATGAGAGTACAAACTTTACAGAGCCTGTTTTAGAAATGTCCAACCTTGATGCAGATGAAACCAGAGAGAGAGTTCTGCTGATCAAAGTACTTAAACACCTCATGTCCACGTACTTTAGATACACCATTTCTTCAGTCGAAGCAAGCGTTTTCTATATATTGCTGGTGGGGCTGCCACCTGCTGGTTTGGCATGGTACCTACACACGTGCACAGCAGAAGTCCTGGCTGAACAAAATGTAGCTCCAATTGCCAGTGTAAACTACTGGATGTACATGATATAGATGATGGCTGGACACAAGGAATTCAGACGTCATCATACTTGTGGTTGTTTTGCTATGGATAAATAGTTGGCCAGTGTTTTCTTTCTTAATTGGGCTCATCTTCTTCTTGTGTCATGAATACACTTGTCTGACTCTAGGCAAATAGGTGTTCACCATGAAATTGGGGGTCCAGTTTTTTTTTCATTTGCATTAAAATCCTGCATTTGACGTCCTTCATTAGCTACACGTCTGTTTCTGATTAACTCAATATGTCGCTTGACAGATGCTGAAGAGGAGTGATACAGTGGCATAATGCTCTCCTGAGTCTACAACTGTGTGTGTGTGTGTGTGTGTGTGTGTGTGTGTGTGCGGGCGTGCGTGTATGTTCATGCGTGTGTGTGTGTGATGTGTCCCTTTTTATGATTTATGTTTCAGAGTGGGGCTTTTCTGACCGCATATTTGAAGTCCATGTGGAAAAATTGACACTCTGTACGACCCCCTCAGTACATCAAATATAATGGTAATGAACTTTAACTTCTGTCCTTTCTTCATTATGCTCATTTCACCCAGTATCCTGTGACAGGCCATCAGGCACATTAGTTTCATTAAGCCAATATTCCAGGTGGAGGCTCTGCAAAGTTAACCTAAACAATTCCATTGTGCCACATTATATCTGAAAATTCAGTTAATCCCATTTTGTAATTCATACAATAATACATATATAATATTATGCACATGACTGCATAATAATATATATATATGCAGTCATGTGCAAAACCATTATAAATTATCAAGTTTTATCAGGACATAAAAAAAATCATCTGGTCCTTAGCATGCCTTAAACTTATGGGAAAAACCTCCTCACATAAACAACATATGGTGCATTATAAAGTTATTATTTACCAAATACTAGTCCAAAATGCAGACGCAGTGTGTAAAAAATTGAGCGTTAGTAGCAGTCAGATGCTGCTAATTAAATGCTTGATTAATTAATCAGCAGCATGTGTGCCCACCTCTGTAAAAGCAGAGGTTTTGTCAGTTGGCTGGTGAGAAGCAATCAGTCAAAGTCCAGACCAAAGCCCAGTTAAAATGCTGTGGTGAGATAACTTGATTGCCCACAATTACTTCAAGATATTGGTGCAAAAAGTGCTTTTGTGAGCTGTATGTTCATGGGGTGTGCTTAATCTTTCACACGTAGTTTCACCATTCTGGCTTCATTCTTGTTAAACAAACAGTGAGACAGTGGAATATGCAATAAGTAATGTCTTAAGAAGATTCCCTGTAGGTAACTGCAGTGTATTTATTTAAGTATATACTCTACCAGTCAATAGTTTGGACATAGCTGACAATTTGTTCTACGTAGTATTAAATGCATTTTTAGCTAATGTTTTATGCTTAGATTTGCTTATAAAGACATATAATATAGTTAATGTTGATGGTCGATTATATGCTTTTTATTCCATAACTGTAACGGTGTGACTGAAGCAGCAGACGTGGAGTATGGTGCCGTAACAGTAACAATCAAGAACAATAATAGTAATGAAATTTTAATTGAATTGCTCAAAAATTATATTCCTCAAAAATAAATGTTGCCCCTAATCCTACACGTCATGTGCTCAGCATACGCACACACACACACACACACACACACACACACACACACACACACACACACACACACACACACACGCACACACACACACTCGCACTAAGAAAGTTTGCTTAATAAAGCACATTCATTCATTTATTCATTGCTTTCATCTTTTACAACAGACAAATGTTTCAGCAGCCATTCTTGCTGGAGCGTCATTGGCAGGCTTAAGCATTGAGAAAATATCTCGCAGCATAAACACAGACAGAAACATTGTCATTGAAATTACCAACTACAGTGACACCTATATCCTAGGAAACCCAAGGCAAGTAGACCTGAATCTTATGAATATAAGGTTGGATTATAAGAATTCATTCTTTCACTACCTTTTTCACTTTTTTGACTTCCGTAATTATATTTTGATTGTTTAATGCTGAGAAGAATCAGAATTTTCATAATGATTATACCTAGCATTTTGCTTAGATTCCCAATATTATGCAAGATAAGTTAATAAGTGTGATGAACATGATGATAACAGGTGATAATATCCTTCATGCTGACTGAGTTCCTTCTCTCGCACTAAAGGGTCTACACCAGCAGTGGATATTGTCTCAATCCTCCACAGCCAACAATCCAAAAAAAGACCAAAGAAGCTTGTTCATTTACCAGATCTTCAGACATAGCCCGTGGAGCTGTAGGGGTCCTCACGTACCAAATCCTCACTGATGAAATGCATTGTGTTGGTGAACTTGCCATTATGTTTTCTGTGCCTTTTGACTACAATTTGTATCAAAACTGGTTTGCTCTTGGCATTTTTAATCATGGCATTTCTTGTAACAATGATCTATTCAACCAAATGTATTATGATGCACCCTCCAAACTCAGCAAATTCACAAGAGGCAAAGCGACAGGAACTGGGATCACATTTTCTGCAGGAGACCTGACTGTTAAGGGAACAATGTCACCTGCAAGGAGTTCAGTTATGAAGGTGGAGTTTCGGAAAGGTTGAATCTTAGTGCATGTTATCCATTGGCAATGACGTACAAACTATTATTATAACCTTTATTTAACCTGGATAGATGCATCTGCCTCCAGATCATCCAGAATAGTCTTGAACTCTTCCAGAGAGAACAGCTCTCGAAGATTCAGGCAACTCTGTAGAGTCAGGTGAAGCATAATTAAATGCCCTCTTCTGGATTACCAGTAATCCCCTCCAGAAACCAACTCTGCTTGGCTAGAATTGAGCGGCTCCAAGAACTGTGCCTGGGCAAAATTTCAACTAGAGTCGTTATTGCTGGATTGTTATTGTTCTTTTTCTTATGCTGCCTCCTCCCTCAATGCTTTATGTTATTATCTTGTGAAACTATATATCATAATGCATGCATATTAGGGTGTCCCAAAAAAAAATAAAGTCTGATATTCTTAAGTCTCACCCCCTAAAAGTGTTCTACCTTTGGATTTGACAATGTATAAAAAATTTCAAGTCATTATGATAATAATTAGTGGTCCCCCAAGGTACCCAAAAATCATATTTTCGACATGATTTTCCATATTTGAGCAGTTTTATTGAGTGCATATAATGTTTTTACATGTCTCATACATCATAGCGAGTTATTTAACAGTTCTGCATCAATTGTTCAAAACACACATTACAAGTATACATATTTGCTAAAAATGTGCCGAAAATGCTTAAAGCTGCGATTTTTAGTCAGTTTTTAAGACTGAGAAACAGGAACACCAATCCAATACTGCAACTCATCATGCATGAACTGTAAGTATTAAGTAATTTACTTATTTGTTAAATTTGTTTTCTTTGTTTTTGTTTACAAATGGCTGCCATGATTTTCAGACAGCAATTTTGAGAATTTATCAGTTATTTTGATTATAAAATAATCAATTAATTCTGGTAATGAATATTTTGCGGAGTAATGATGATTAATAATGGTGATAGATCAGTTGACCACTGTTGTGTCACATATTTAACTTCAAATTGTGACTTGGTTTTATGTAGTAACTAGTACTAGTAAGGGCTGGCAGTAGGCCGTTAAGTAGTCACCCATGAACTCTATTGTAGTTATTTGTACTATTGTTATTTTTTGTAGTACTAATAATTCTAAGTTCTCAAGTTTCTGTAATAAACTTTTTCTAGTGCATTTAGTGCATCACTATCTAAGCATTGTGAATGATGGAAAGGCACTCGTGGTACCTGACACCAGAACTAGCAACTCTTGCACTGTTTTCAGATCTTTCATCTGCTGACGAAAAAGCTCGTTTAGTTGCAACCATGCAATCTGAAAGAGGTTTACATGTTAATAAACAGGTACCAAGAGACATGTCACAGTTGGTTGTCTCAAGAACTTTCTTTGATGTAACTGGGTTGGACAGCAGCTTTCTAGATCAGTCTTCAGAGTCGTGGCCTGTTATTCCGTCATATCAAGAAGCGTTGACCTTTGTGAGATATATTCCCTGTGTCAACGATTCTGCTGAGCGTGGTGTGGCATTAATTCAGCAATTCAATGGCTCAGTGAAAAATGAAGAACAAAGGCAGTTCCTCCTGCAAGTTGTTGAGAATCATCGAAGCAAGTTTAAGACATCTGACCGCAACGACCTTGTAAACATTTAAATTGTAGAGTGTAGATGTCATGTTGAGGACCCCGGCCCCTCCCTTTTGGGCGTGTGTTTACGTAGTCTACGTGCATCGTCTGCGTCTGTGGATATTCCGTGGTGATGGCTATGTCATGTGATAATCCGTCTCACCTGTGAATCGTCTCGTAATCACGTGGGGTTAATGTGATTTGTCTATTTAATGTGCGCTCGAGCAGTGTCCTGTGCTCGTCGTTGTCTAAGTCTACACGTTGTGTGTACCTGTTTATTATTCGTGCGCCGATTGCGCAATAATTGTAAAAATAAAAGTGACGTCTGTCAAGACGAAATACGCATTCTGTGTCTCGTCCGTCTGTCGCCGCCCAGCGTCACAGTAGACTTCAGTTTCTACTGGAATCCAGTGTTTGCCATCGCCGACAATCCGACATGTTTGTGATTGAGTGTGTGAATATGTTAAGCTTTTTATTTGTGACTGTTGATTGTGTTCATGATTGCTACTTTCAGTTTTGCTGTTAAATTAACAAAAAAAACAGCCAGTTTGAAGCATTTTTGGCACATTTTGAGCAAATATATGCAATTTGAGCATTGCATGTTTGAACAATTGATGCAGAACTGTTAAATAACTCGTTATGATGTATAAGACATGTAAAAACATTATATGCACTCAATAAAACTGCTCAAATATGGAAAATCGTGTCGAAAATATGATTTTCGGGTAGATAAAAACTTTGACGCCCTTGGGGGACCACTAAATATTATCATAATGACTTAAAATTTTTTACACATTGTCCTATCCAAAGGTAGAACACTTTTAGGGGGTGAGACTTGAGAATATCAGACTTTGTTTTTTTTTTGGGACACCCTAATGCATATTAATCTGGTAACTGTTGCTAGTAAGATTACTTCCTCCTCAGCTCAGGTACAGTGAGTTGATGAATTTCACAAATGCCTGTAGTAGATGTCTCTGAAATGCATGTAATGTATCCTGATAATCAAATTATTCTTTATTTATAAATAATAGATCCATAAGAAATGTATAACTGTTTAGTATGACAGTTTAACAGTATAACATTTAGTATATTGTCATCACTGCCAACAATAGAAATAAAAACATCTTAACATGATTTTGTGTGATTAATTCATTATAATTAAAGATAATTAATTGTGACGGGCAGGGTGAGCAACTAAAAAAGGAAGCGATCACGCCAAGTCTCAGGGAAATAGGATGGTTTAATAGAAAGTGTGCAAACCAAAAACCCGTGCATTGTTCCAAATGAAGGAAATAATAACCAGCAGTCAACTGGTACAAAGACAAGACATATATAGACGAACAAACGACCCTCAGGTGAGACGGATCACGGGTCCCGCCCACCTGAGGGACGAACATCACGTGACCAAAAACAGGACATCTGCCGCTGTAAACGGGGGCGACCGGCAGGGGGCCCCCCCACAACGTGACATTAATAAGTAATTATCTAATCACCACACACACTTCACCTCTCCATGTCTTGTCCTTTTACTGACACCACACACAATTCTACTCTACATGTCTGTCCGGTTACTGACACCACACACACGTCTTCTCCACATGTCTGTCCTGTTACTGACACTGCACACACGTCTTCTCCACATGTCTGTCCTGTTACTGACACCACACACAATTCTACTCTACATGTCTGTCCGGTTACTGACACCACACACACGTCTTCTCCACATGTCTGTCCTGTTACTGACACTGCACACACGTCTTCTCCACATGTCTGTCCTGTTACTGACACCACACACACTTCACCTCTCCATGTCTCCTTTTACTGACACCACACACACTTCTACTCTCCATGTCTCCTTTTACTGACACCACACACATGCGTCTTCTCTACATGTCTGTCCTGTTACTGACACCACACACACACTTAATAAAAAAATTTTAATAGACTAAAAAAATATATAATTGAATACTTTTGATAATAATAAACATTTCTACTCTGACCCTGTCTCTGTCTTGATTGCAAGAACCTGATTGAGTGGGATCCCTGGTAATTGAGATTAATTTGAGGGGTTTGTGTTTACAAATTCACTTTCCCTCGGGAGCTTGTACCCCCAGGGGTGGCGTAGTCGGAGTTACTTCCTGGTTTCGGCCACACCACTACACTGGTTTGAAATGTGGTTTGTTATGTTATCTTGAAGATGACCTGGAATGTGTGTGTGTTTTTTTTTTGTTTTTTTTTATGTAGTCTGTTCACTAACGTAGCTGAGACAATGTGAAGGTCTTGTCGTACTTTAAGATCAAAAACAAAGACACAACACGAGATTTAGACAGTACAATTACACAGTACAACTACAATTAAGACAGTAAAAAGACCAAAAAGTAGGAGAAGGAGTTATAGGCTACTGAGTGTTGTCATTACAGTGGAGAAAATAAGTATTTAGTCAGTCACCAATTGTGCAAGTTCTCCCACTTAAAAAGATGAGAGAGGCCAGTAAGTGACATCATAGGTAGACCTCAAATATGAGAGACAAAATGTGAAAAAAAAATTGAGAAAATCATTTTTTCTGACTTTTAAAGAATTTATTTGCAAATAATGATGGAAAATAAGTATTTGGTCAATAACAAAAGTTCATCTCAATACTTTGTTGTATATCCTCTGTTGGCAATGACAGAGGTGAAACGTTTTCTGTAAGTCTTCACAAGGTTGGCACACACTGTTGCTGGTATGTTGGCCCATTCCTCCATGCAGATCTCCTCACGTTTCATCTTCATTGCCCTTGCTGATGGATGGAGGTTTGCACCCAAAATCTCACAATACATGGCCCCATTCATTCTTTCATGTACACGGACCAGTCGTCCTGGTCCCTTTGCAGAGAAACAGCCCCAAAGCATGATGTTGCCACCCCCATGCTTGACAGTTGGTATGGTGTTCTTTGGATGCAACTCAGCATTCACTGTCCTCCAAACACGACGAGTTGTGTTTTTACCAAATAGTTCTACTTTGGTTTCATCTGACCATGTGACATTCTCCCAATACTCTTCTGGAACATCCAAATGCTCTCTAGCAAACTTCAGACGTGCCTGGCTTAAGCAGGGGGACACGTCTGGCACTGCAAGATCTGAGTCCCTGGTGTCGTAGTGTGTTGCTGATGGTAGCCTTTGTAACGTTGGTCCCAGCTTTCTGCAGGTCATTCACTAGATCCCCCCTTGTGGTTCTGGGATTTGTGATCATTTTGACCCCACGGGCTGAGATCTTGCGTGGAGCCCCAGATCGAGGGAGATTAGTAGTGGTCTTGTAGGTGTTCCATTTTCTGATTATTGCTCCCACAGTAGATTTCTTCACACCAAGCTGCTTGCCTATTGCAGATTCAGTCTTCCCAGCCTACAATTCGGTTTCTGGTGTCCTCCGACAGCTCTTTCGACTTCACCATAGTGGAGTTTGGAGTGTGACTGTTTGAGGTTGTGGGCAGGTGTCTTTTATACTGTTAACTTCAAATAGGTGCCATTAATACAGGTAATGAGTGGGGGAAAGAGGAGCCTTTTAAAAAATAAGTTACAGGTCTGTGACAGCCAGAAATCTTGCTTGTTTGTAGGTGACCAAATACTTATTTTCCACCATTATTTGCAAATAAATTCTTTAAAAGTCAGACAAAATGATTTTCTCAATTTTTTTTTCACATTTTGTCTCTCATAGTTGAGGTCTACCTATGATGTCAATTACAGGCCTCTCTCAACTTTTTAAGTGGGAGAACTTGCACAATTGGTGACTGACTAAATACTTATTTTCCCCACTGTACATGAATGCAGGTGGGCATTTTTCACAGGTAATGGGGAACTTCCCGTTTCATCTTTCACAAATGAATGTGTTAATTTATGTTGTCTAACAAAACCTATACAACAGAAAACGTTCAGCTTAACACATAGATTTGTAAACTCTACCTTAATTAATTGTATGTGGTCATCCTCACGTTATCTATCATTGATTTGGGCTAGAGCGACTAGTTTATCAGGTGACCAGTCGGCTAAAAATGCTTAGTAGTTTGGTGCTGTATGAGACATTTTACTGCACGACAAAATGATTTCACGTTGGGCTTAGAGGGCAAACGGTACAATTTTACTTGATGTGTATGTGACCTGGCTGGTGGGGCACGGGAGAAGAAGTCTATCTGTGACCGTGCGTGCTCTGCTGAAGACGCTTCCTTCCACTCGCTGAACTGAACTGCTGCTGCAGCGCATCTGGTGTTAAAGGAAGAGAGAGGTCGGGTGTGTGTGAGGTGGTGGCTCATTTCAGGGCATTGTTTTTAATCGCTCAGGTTTTCAAAAGATCATTTCAAACTGACCTCAGTAAAATGATAATAATAAAAAATAAACAAACAAACAAGAAAAAACACGAAGTGTTGATAAAGGGCTTGGTGGTGCTTAGCATACATTTAAGAGGTTATTGTTTCCCATACTGATTTTGTGAATGTAGAAAAAAAAAATATATATATATATAATGAAAGCATTTCTTTGGTAAAATAGTTTCTATTTCAGGTCATTCCAATTGTATGCAATTTGTACATGATTGAATTCGTCAGTATTTCTAACGTAAGGAAACATATTCTTAGATTTGAACAGAGGTGGGTAGGAACGCGTTACATTTACTCCGTTACATTTACTCAAGTAGCTTTTTGGACAAAAATGTACTTGTAGGAGTAGTTTTTATATGAAATACTTCTACTTTTACTTGAGTAAATATGTGGTGAGAAAAACGCGACTTTTACTCCGTTACAATCGGATTTGCGCCGCGCGCAACCGTTACTTTCGTTTTGTAAATAATTCGTCTTTTCAGCGAGACTGACCAACGTCTCGTCACCCAAGTATGAGTGACCAATCAAATGAAGCCGGTCAATCACGTGATCACATACGCAAACTTTCTCCACCAAGAAAGTGACAGAAAAACCTACCGAACATCCCTGACCTCACATACAGCCAATGTTTACATTACAAACGTGTATCGCCTGACATGCCAACTTCACAGGTCAATAAAAAAATATTCTACAGTAAAAAATATTCTTCTTCTGGATTTATACAGTCACTTATATGGTCAACTAAACCTGCTTGTCAGATCTCAGAGATGATGTAAGAATCAGGAGATACAGCCATACAAACTAAGACAAATGTACTGTATGCACAGTACATTCTATCGCCTGACATGCCAACTTCACAGGTCAATAAAAAAAATATTCTACAGTAAAAAACCTTCTTCTTCTGGATTCATACAGTCACTTATATGGTCAACTAAACCTGCTTGTCAGATTTTTTGAGACGATGTAAGAATCAGGAGATACAGCCATACAAACTAAGACAAATGTACTGTATGCACAGTACATTCAATCACAACCCGGTCTCATTCCCCATGCGTATGAAATCGTACGCAAAACTATGCATTGAAATGCGTACTCATCGTTACGCCGCTATCAAATACATGTAAATACTTGCGCCGATTCCCGACCAAAACGATCCCTAGGCTATAAGTAGGTGTCCAAAATGATCGTAGTATCTACTCTGTACAGTATATTAAAGCAAACGCTAAAAAAGATTAGACATTTGAGGTTTTGCGAGTTGAGAGAGAGAGAGATAGAGAGATAGAGAGACGCACTTCTTGAGCGTAATGCCCAGGATTAGGTCAGAATTCTTCCCTAAAAAGACCAACATAATCGCTTTATTATTTTTTTTTATGTATTAAAAAAAAATCTTATTTTCTATTAGTGTTTTTTATGTTTAGGTTTGTTCTTAAACTGCTGCAAACAATTGTTAAAATTGGCCGTGCCAATAAAGCAATCTTTAAGTGAATCGAGAGAGAGAGAGAGAGAGAGATGTTTCATAGTTTAAGGATTGTCTTTGGCTACTTTTCTCTGTGTAGAGACAAACGTAATTTTCACCTAAACGTATTCATTCTTTTATTATCTGTTTCTGGTTCTTCTCGGGTTCTGATACGCCTAAATGAACTGATTAGTATCCAAGCTTAAATAATGATGGATTAAAAAAAGATTAGACATTTGACGTTTTGCGAGACCACGTATGGAAACATCCCAACATATGTATGTATTTATGTGCTCAGACAAAGACTCTTACTGTGAAGTTCTGCACACATTTGCTATCCAATTTGAGCGCGATTGCGACCATCGATGTCAAGGGTTTGAAGCAAAGATTGTTTAAGAGCACTACATTTCATACAGCCTGAATCAGTATTTCAGCAGCCTGAGTCAACACATTATGGTCAGTAGAAATCTGTTACACAGATTATACATACATAACTGTTAGTCACACATTTAATAATTTAGTAATTTTTTTGTCTTACATTTACAGATAGTGCTCAAGAACTTAATGCACTGCAAGACCTTCTCAGGGACGTTCCTCCACAAAAGAAGGGCACTGTGCCACTCAGCTGGGCTGAACGGCAAGCTCAAAGCTCAGAGAAGTGGAATGCTTCTGTCACGTAGGGCTACGCCCCCCTCTCCTAGCTGTCACGTAGGGCCACGCCCCCCTCTCCTAGCTGTCACGTAGGGCTACGCCCCCCTCTCCTAGCTGTCACTCTGGTTTCCCTGTTTCTCGTGTCTGTGTTATTCCCAGCCCGTTGAACCCGCTTTACAGATGTTTGCTGTACAGAGATTGCTTCGTCTACCTCAACAGTGTACCTGTTCTCCCAACTGCTGAAATACTGGTTCAGCCACTTCAGAACTGCTCCTTTTACCTGAGTTTGGAACAAAAAGCAATGTGAGACCAAGGTACATTTTCATTATTCAACTATCAGAAGACCTGTACCATTCAAATTTGGAGACCAAAAAGAACATTTATTACGTGTAGTCGAGTTATGAGCCTTTGGGGGAAATTTTAGAATAATTTGTCCTGAATTATCCCTCTGTCTCCACCTAACACCACCAGATACGGGTTTTGCCGACCTTCTTTTCTTTGCCTATGATTGTAAAATAAAAATTAGTACACATACCAGACAGATAGATGGATGGATGGATGGATGAATGGATGGATGGATAGATATACAGAGAGACAACAGATACACACAGACACTGAAGACAAACAGAGAGATAAACAGCAAGACAGGCAGACAGATAGATGATGGATGGATGGATGGATGGATGGATGGATGGATAGACAGACGGACAGACAAGTGGCTCTTATAAGTGCCTTTGGGTTGCTATAAAGGATAGTGAGATAGGTGGATGTGAGGAGGGATCTGAAAGGTCTGTGAAAAGAAAAAAAAAAGATGTCAAAACATTTAATGTTAACATATAACTTTTCTGAGCATATTGCAGCTACTGTTAGTAATAAAACAGATGTCTTTCACATTTGCTTAAAAAGAGAGTATAATTAGGCCACTCCAACTAGATTTGGTAGTGCACAGTGTGTAAAATGTTAAAAAATATCATTGTGCTTTTATACTCTGATAATATTTTAACATATTTATTAAATACTGCCACGTATCATGAAAAAAATCTTAACTCATGTTTTCACAATTCACATATCAATCAGCTCTAGCTGAAATGTCATTTCTATATCATTCAATAATAGACATACAGTTTGAGTAATGTTAGTCTAGACTTGTGTATTATTTAGGTATACATAATTAGAGGCACATAATTAGTCCAGCTCTAACGCTAGCTAGCAAAGAACATTTTCACCTGTTAAACACCGACACGCATTCTTAGCATGTCAAAAGTAAACTTCTACATGGTGCACTTATTTTGATTGCGACATAACTTTATAGAAATTGTGATACTAATCAAATCTCAAGTTAATTAAAGGCATGCTAGCTAATCTAAGCAAGTTTACTAAGCAAGTTTAAGCACCGGACTGCTTAGACACTCACCGTGTGGAGGGAAAGCGCGCTGTGATTCTGTGTCCAGTGGCTCGGGCGGAAGTGCACACAGTCCGACAGCTGGGAGTCGTTCACTTTCACTTAAGGCTGTATGAAATGTAGTGCCCTTAAACAATCTTTGCTTCAAACCCTTGACATCGATGGTCGCAATCGCGCTCAAATTGGATAGCAACCTTACCAATGTGAGCAGAACTTCACAGTAAGAGTCTTTGTCTGAGCACATAAATAAATACATATGTTTCCATACTTGGGATGTTTCCATACTTGGTCTCGCAAAACGTCAAATGTCTAATCTTTTTTAATCCATCATTATTTAAGCTTGGATACTAATCAGTTCATTTAGGCGTATCAGAACCCGAGAAGAACCAGAAACAGAGAATAAAAGAATGAATACGTTTAGGTGAAAATTACGTTTGTCTCTACACAGAGAAAAGTAGCCAAAGACAATCCTTAAACTATGAAACATCTCTCTCTCTCTCTCTCTCTCTCTCTCTCTCGATTCACTTAAAGATTGCTTTATTGGCACGGCCAATTTTAACAATTGTTTGCAGCAGTTTAAGAACAAACCTAAACATAAAAAACACTAATAGAAAATAAGAATTTTTTAAAATACATAAAAAATAATAATAAAGCGATTATGTTGGTCTTTTTAGGGAAGAATTCTGACCTAATCCCACTGGGCATTATGCTCAAGAAGTGCGTCTCTCTATCTCTCTATCTCTCTCTCTCTCAACTTGCAAAACCTCAAATGTCTAATCTTTTTTAGCGTTTGCTTTAATATACTGTTTCCAACCGCACTACTGGTGAATGACGCTGAGAAACTGGTTTTATCTCATCCACTCACGCCACACACACTGCATCAGGTTGTTAATAGCCACACCTGAGTCATGCACTCCAAATCACTCTATTCTGATCCGATCCTCAGACGGTAGGACAGAACTTCCAAGTCTTGTCTACCATTTCTTGTGCGATTTGTTCATCGCATTACACGTATCGCCCAAAAGGGGGTCGTTAATATGATTGGTGATTCATTTTGATTAAGAAACAAACAAACAAAATTGTACTCATACCTGAGCATGTTTTGGGCAAGTATTTACACCCCATGAATTAAGAGCTCTCTTGGTGTTTCCTTTTTCAGGTTAACGTCACTCATTGTGTTTCGTTTTCAGGTAACCTGGACGTGTTAGTCGGTGAATACACATCTGTCCTCATATAACACAAAGGTTTTCATATTAACATGTCTTGTTCTTAGTCTATGCAGATAAACTTATTCCTGATGTCTCAGTGAGCCCTCATGCCTGTGCTATGTTCTAGCTCCACCTTTCTAGCTGTGCTGCAATAGGTAGATCTGCTGGAGCCCACTATAGTCCATTAATTTATACTTCTCTGTACTAAGACATGTCTAATAATCTTGTCTCTACTTTTGCCGAGGTAAACCTACTCCTGATGTCATGCTGCTACTGAGTCTCAACCTGTTTCAGCTGTTATGGTGTTTCCAAACATCCACTGATGTCTCCCTCCGTCACACCAACTCCACTGCACTGGACAGATGTTGCTGTGCCAATGTGTTTCAGACTCACATTCACATAGCAAATCATGACTAGGATTTCTAGAAAACTAGAATGCACATTATTTTCTTTCTTTTTGATTTCCTTACTTTACTGTTTGCTGAATAACAATTACATTCTTGTCATGCCTTTTGTTGACCAGAAGAGGATGGGTCTCCCCTTTGAGTCTTGGTTTCCCTCAACGTTTCTTCTTCATGCTCTAGGGAGTTTTTCCTTGCCACTGTCGCCTTTGGCTTGCTCACTGGGGACTGGGACTTGTACTTGAACTTGGACATATGTAAAGCTGCATTGTGACACCTGTTGTAGCGCTAAACAAGTAAATTTGACTCTGAGGACACTCCACATCGTGGGGACCTTTGTGGACTCCTTTGCTAGCTTAGTGATTACTGTTATCATATTTCTGTGTTATCCAGAGGAGGTCTTTGCATAGAGGCGTGGCTAGGCAACTGCCTTGGGCTCCTCCCACTGCAGCCCACTGTAGGGGCCCCCTGACTAGCTAACTTATTTCTCGCATATTAATGTTGATGTGCCCCCTAACTAAATTTGCCTTGAGCCTCCAAATTGCTAAGTCCGCCACTGGTGTTATCAATATGATAAAAGAGGGGACTGTAAGGGAATTTGTGATTTACTGTCTGTGACCCTCAGATAGAACACTCTGACATTCGGTTCACTCCCATATCTGTGTGTCTGCTCCTCAGAGAACCTCTCACTCACTCTCTCTCTCTCTCTCTCTCTCTCTCTCTCTCTCTCTCTCTCTCTCTCTCTCTCTCTCTCTCTCTCTCTCTCTCTCTCTCTCTCTCTCTCTCTCCGTCTCTCTGGCCTATCCCGTGTATGCCGTGTACAAAAATTCCAGTAATGCAACATGTTCCTTCATGTATAAAAAGTAACTGGTTAAACTGAAAACGGTATTTATTTCTGTTAAAACCCATCCACCAATGGCATTGGCTTTTCTTGAGCAAATAGTGATCATTGTCATCTATGACTGGGTGGCTATGGACCTACCCAATATAAGGGAAAACCGCGGGTTTTTCCTTATTCGTCATAAAGCCACCTGTGAGGAAACATCTGTAACGTTGCCCGTGGTACTTAATTCCCTCTAATCAGGTATGTTCCCTCTAACCAGGTATGTTCTTTTACTAGTAATTGGTGTTGACTGAATTTCTTTTGTAATTTTTGAGGAAGAAACGAGACACAAATGATTGTGTTCGTTTATGTGCATGATGGTTACATGTTAAAATCGAGCGGAATGTGAAACGAGTTATGTAACCAGCTCAATTACTCATTGCTTGAAAGGAGAAGTAATCATGACACTTAAGTTGCTACTTATTCGCAGCTTCTGATCCTTTTTTTGGTGTATGACATGACACAAATGACATGGTGTCTGTGTAAAAATTGCATTTATTGAACAGCACAAAACAACATAGTATCTGTATATCTGTATATTTTAGTTTTTTCTACGTTTTAATTTATGAAAAAAAAAATTTTTAATTCTTGTTATTACAGTATGTTCATGCACCTTAGGATTGCTGCTCAATTTCGTTGTACATGTGCAATGACAATAAAAGGTATTGTAATGATCTGCGTAGCGCAGAACAGGGAGGCAGACACAAACGCTAAGGAGAGCGAGATTTATTCAAGGAAATTCCAAAGGCAGAGTCAAAATAACAGGCGCAGGTCGTATCGGGAGGGCAGTCCAAACATGAAATGTACAATGGCATGACAACGGGCAAGAAAAACAACAAGGCAGGTAAACTAGGGAAGAACAGGCAAAACACACAGAGGACGGGAAACACAAAAGAGCGAACTTACAAACAGGTGCAATGGCAACGAACAGGTTTGAACAAAAAGACCGATACAGACATGGGCAACACAGGGACTATTATACACAGAACTAGACAAGGACCAGGTGCTAACAATGACGACATGGGCGTGGAAGACAATGGGAAACCATAGAGACAAACGAGCAGGGCGGGATGAACAGGCAAGAAACACAGACATGAGGGAACCCGGAGTGACAGCTAGGAGAGGGGGCGTAGCCCTACGTGACAGAACCCCCCCTCAAAGCGTGCCACTCCGGGGCACGCAAGGGCAGACAGGACCGGGAACCAGACTAGGACCCGACAGGGAACCTTGGCACACGGCGACGGACAGGGACGGCGGACACAGGAGAGACTGAAGGAACAGACCAGGGGAAAGCAGGGCACGGAGACCGGGGCACGGCAGGGACAGGGGAAGCAGAGACTGGCCAGGAGCAGGGCTGGGACACGGCATGACACAGGACACGGGGAGACTGTGCAGAGCCAGGGCGCGACACAGGAGCAGGGCTAGACAGGACAGGACCGGGAACAGACACAGGAGTGGGGCCAGGGGACAGGGCAGAGGCACACACCGAGGCAAAGATGCTATGGACAACAGGGACAGGCACGGGCACGAAGTGGGTCACCACTTGGGGAACAGACATGGGGACAGGAACAGAGATGACACCACAGGAAACAGACACGGGAACTGGAACACAGACCTTGACAGACACAACCACAGGGACAGGAACCAATACAAAACCAGTATTGTATTGACATGGGAGCAAGGAGAACATGGGAAACGAGACATCCATCCCATGCCCACACGTGGGCAGCACAGTCACAGGGGAAACAGGTAGGGCCAGCAGACGGGCAGCGGGGACAGGCAGAGCCGGCAAACGGGCAGCGGGAACAGGTGTGGCCGGCTGGCGGGCAGCAGGAACAGGCGTGGCCGGCAAATGGGCAGCGGGAACAGGCGTGGCCGGCTGGCGGGCAGCGGGAACAGGCATGGCCGGCTGGCGGGCAGCGGGAACAGGAACTGGCGGGGTCTGCCGACGGGCAGTGGGAACAGGAACCGGCGTGGACGACCCCTCCTGGGTCGCAGGGACAGGAACTGGCATGGACAACCCCTCCTGGGTCACAGGGACAGGAACCGGCGTGGTCTACTGTCGGGCAGCGGGAACAGGTCGCTGAGGCAAGGAGATGCCCTCGGGGGGTGGAGCCGCCAAGCCGACGTCTTCGGGGGGCGGGACCGGCAAGCCGACGTCCTCGGGGGGCGGGACCACCATGCCGACATCATGGTGGGGCGGGACCGTCATGCCGGCGTCATGGTGGGGCGGGACCGCCATGCCGACGTGGCCACTACTCCCCCCCAAAAAATTCTTGGGAGTGTCGTGTGGAGTAGCTGGTGGGATCAGTGGAGGTAGGTCGTCTTCCTCAGGGTCCTGGGTGAGCCTGGAAGAATACACAGACACACAAGCCTCTCTGTGGCTCTCTCTGCGACCGCTTCACCTCCTCTGAGGCGTTGGGAGCTCACAGTAGCCATCGAGAGCCAACCGAGGTTTAAGCCAACGCTCGTCTGTGCACTCATTCCTTATGCCTGCAACTTGCACTACAGGTTACTCCTCCCTGCAGTGATCACCAAGCCAGGCAGACACATAGTGCTCAACAGGAGTCTCGTCGCGAAAGCCAGTCGAAACTGAAAGTGACTGTGCTTTCTTCGGTGTGCGACGAGACTTCCGTGTTCCCACAGCGCCAGGGGAATTTCTGTCTCTGGTTCGTTTGCGCTGAGATATCGGAGAGTTGAACTGAACTGAACCAGCCAACATCTCATCACAGCGATTAAACTCACCAGAGTCTCGCTCCCTCACTGTGTCCTTGTAGGATCGGTCTTTATGTAACGATCTGCGTAGCGCAGAACTGGGAGGCGGACACAAACGCTGAGGAGAGCGAGATTTATTCAAGGAAATTCCAAAGGCAGAGTCGAAATAACAGGCGCAGGTTGTATCGGGAGGGCAGTCCAAACATGAAATGTACAAAGGCATGACAACGGGCAAGGAAAGCAACAAGGCAGGTAAACTAGGGAAGAACAGGCAAAATACATGGAGGACGGGAAACACAAAAGAGCGAACTTACAAACAGGCGCAATGGCAACGAACAGGTTTGAACAAAAAGATCGATACAGACATGGGAGACACAGGTACTATTATACACAGAACTAGACAAGGACCAGGTGCTAACAATGACTACATGGGCGTGGAAGACAATGGGAAACCATAGAGACAAACGAGCAGGGCGGGATGAACAGGCAAGAAACACAGACATGAGGGAACCTGGAGTGACAGCTAGAAGAGGGGGCGTAGCCCTACGTGACAGGTATCTTATCTTATCTTATAGTACACTAACAAAAACATATGTAGCTACACCAACAAAAACACCCTGGCGAAAGTACAGGATTTTTTTTCTTTAACTCCTCCTTAAACGTACACTTTCGTTTCGGCATTTCCGTAGAACCGACGGACACACGTGCTTTTGCTTGTAAACACTGGGGAGTAGACTGGCAGGCACACGCTTTCTTCTTCACACACAGACAAAGTAGATACATTTGAGGAGAAGGGCGTGACTAATTTCCGATACAGAGAAACCTGGAATGAAGTGGAATGGAACAGCGTGGCAATTCTAATCACAATGCACTGTACATGTATTATGTTTGAGGCAGTCTTAACAAAATCTCGGACGATTTTGAAATCACATTTGAAATGACATTTTTTTAGGTCTCAAAAGTAGGATATGTCCGGGAAAAGGACGTCGGTCACTCTACGTAGCGCACGACTCCGCACACCTCGCGTGAACCTGCACGAACGGTGAATATGACGTCAAATCCAAGTCAAAAATCGCGAGCGCGGAAAATCACTTATTCGAGGGGAAAACTGCTTATTCACGCGAGCAAAAATGCTCTCTCGCGCGCAAGTAGAGAGTTGCTTGCGCGAGGAAAATTAGTCACACCCTTTACTAGCTTAGTGATTACTGTTATCATATTTCTGTGTTATCAATATGATAAAAGAGGGGACTGCTGTGACCCTCAGATAGAACACTCTGACATTCGGTTCACTCCCATATCTGTGTGTCCGCTCCTCAGTTAGAAACCTCTCTCTCTCTCTCTCTCTCTCTCTCTCTCTCTGGCCTATCCCATGTATGCCGTGTACAAAAATGCCAGTAATGCAACATGTTCCTTCATGTATAAAAATTAACTGGTTAAACTGACGTTGGCTTTTCTTGAGCAGACAGTGATCATTGTCATCTATGACTGGGTGGCTATGGACCTACCCAATATAGAGAAAACCGCTGGTTTTTCCTTATTCGTCATAAAGCCACCTGTGAGGAAACATCTGTAACTTTGCCCGTGGTACTTCAACAGCGTGGCAATTCTAATCACAATGCACTGTACATGTATTATGTTTGAGGCAGTCGAACAAAATCCCGGACGATTTTGAAATTCCCCCCGGACATTTTTTTAGGTCTCAAAAGTAGGACATGTCTGGGGAAAATGACGTCTGGTCACCCTATGTTGCGCGCGACTCCGCACACCTTGCGCGAACCTGCAAGAACGGCGAATATGTCGTCAAATCCAAGTCAAAAATTGCGAGTGCGGAAAATCACTTAGCGCGAGTGGAAAACTGCTTATTCACGCGAAAAATGCTCTTTAGCGTGCGAGGAGAGAGTTGCTTGCGGGAGGAAAATTTTTCACACCCTTTCTGCTTGCTCAGCGGATCCTTTCATTTTTAACAGTCTTGGGAGGGACCCAGACAGGATTGGCTGCGGCTGTTTTCCAGGATGTGAGTTGTGATTGGCTGTCAGTAGGGTTTGTTTCATGTTTATTTTTTCACAATATCAACGCATTTAGGCAGATGGAATCTCCAAATACTATGAACTATGGTAAAACAAATAACCAGCTAGCTAGTTATTTATAAGTCTGACGTTTGCATTGTATATATGGTTAGTTAGCTAGCTAGCTAAGTTGACTATTTGTAGTACACATAATAAAACTACCTTAGCAATGCACTTTGCATGTAGCTAGCAAGCCTCCTTAGTTAGCTAGCTAACTAATCATGTATACCAATGCTAATGTCATACTTATTTTAACATACACAAAGAAACATTTGTAGATATGCCATTTGGCAGTGTAACAATGTTTTTTTTTTCCACAAATGAATAGTGGACAGTGAAGCCAAACAATACACGCTCAAAGCAGAGGGATAAATGTGGTTCAATACAGGTACGAGACATGTTGCAGATATTTTCCCATAATTTGGAGAAATGGGAAATGTTCTCAGGGTTAATTCTGCAGAAAGAGCAATTCGCTTCCATGTCCTTTATAAACCATTGTAAAAAAAAAAACTTTTGATGGATAAACTCTGTAAATTATTTTAAAAGATACTTCTTTCACTTTATGTATCATATATATTTATTTTGCTGGCAAAGTCCAGACCTCTTTCCAGTCGTGGTTGTTAACGATGGTGTTCCAATAGATAAATATGGATTAGATACACCATCTTTCTGAAACAGTGAGTGTATATGATGATTACTATTGTGTGATGTAGAGAAATATATTTTCCCTGTTTCAAGATTGGTTGGGTCGATGGGTAATAATGTTGGATCATGTCCTGCTGTACTTTTAAATAGCATAATCACTCCAGAAGGTATAGCATTTATAACTAATTCAGCAAAAGGAATTGCAACATTGAATTTAATTAATAAATATTACTAAATATTTACTAAATTCTTGATTTGTCAGAGAGCCATTTGAGTTAAATAACTGTTGTAAATGTAAGAGTATATTGTGAAACCATAGATGATAAAATAAAGATTTGTGTTTATATAAAATGTCTTTGTTGTTCCAATCAATTTTGAATTTAAAATTTGAATTTTTCAGGTTGGTCCATTTTTTCATTATATAATTTAGGCCATGCCATAAATGACCTATATTGCTATAACTCAAACCATGTAAGTGATCAACTCCCAATTTCAAATGCTGTCATGGTTGAGGTTCCTGTGATGTGCTCCAAGTTTGGTTTAAATTTACCTGTCAGAGACGCTACTGTACACAAAAACCTCTAAAATTATCAAAACTAATGCTGCAATCCTGTCATGCAGAATACAGAAAAGTAATGAGTCTTTTATTATTCAGACCAATGAGCCAAATAACTTTGTAATTACATCTTATTACAAAAAGTATACTGCCTGACCAGGAATGAACATTTTATTTCACTAAAATGTCTTTTCATCGCTGTAATATCTGTATGGTAGTACTTTGGCTCCATCTACTGACCAAATACTGGAAGCTACTGAAAAATCTGAATCAGAAATCAGAAAAAGTTTTATTGCCATTGTCAGTGAACAGGGTTCGCAGACTAGGAATTTGTTTCGGCATTAAGGTGCAACTGTTCTTGTGGCGGGAGGTTCTGGTCCAAATGGACCGAAGCCTCCTGCCTGAGGGGAGTGGATCAAATAGTCCGTGTGCAGGGTGAGAAGGATCTGCTATGATCCGATCCGCTCTCCCCACAGTCCTGGAGACATACAGTTCTTGGAGAAATGGGAGGCTGCAGCCTATCACCTTCTCCGCGGAGCGCACAATGCGCTGCAGCCTTTGTCTGTCTCTGGCAGCGGCCCCGGTTTACCACACCGTGATGGAGGAGCTGAGGATGGACTCAATGATGGCCGTGTAGAACTGTACCATCAGCTGGGCCGGCAGTTTGGCTTTCCTCAGCTGCCGCAGAAAGTACATTCTCTGCTGGGCCTTCTTGATGAGGGAGCTGATGTTCGGCTCCCACTTGAGGTCCTGGGTGATGGTGGTACCAAGGAACCGGTAATAGTCCACAGTGGTGATGGGGGTGTCGGTAAGGATAAGTGGAGACAGGGGGCTTGTGGCTTTCCTGAAGTCCACAGTTATCTCCACTGTCTTCTGGGCATTGAGCACCAAGTTGCTGTTGCTGCACCAGGTCATCACCGTCAGAGATGAGTCCAATGAGGGTGGTGTCGTCTGCAAACTTAATCAGTTTGACAGAGTCATGGATGGAGGTGCAGCAGTTTGTATACAGGGAGAAGAGCAGAGGGGAAAGTACACAGCCCTGGGGAGATCCTGTGCTTAAAGTCTGCGTGTTCGAGACAGTCTTCCCCAGCCGTACTGCGGTCCGTGAGGAAGTCTGTGATCCACCTGCAGGTGGAGTCGGGCACATTAAGCAGAGAGAGCTTGTCCTGAAGCAGAGTGGGAAGGATAGTATTGAATGCAGAGCTGAAATCCACAAACATGATCCTAACATAGGTTCCTGGGGAGTCCAGCTGCTGCAGGATGAAGTGGAGGGCCAGGTTTATGGCATCATCTACGGACCTGTTGGCCCTGTAGGCAAACTGCAGGGGGTCCAGAAGAGGGTTGGTGATGGACTTGAAGAGGGGTAATACCAGACGTTCAAAGGTCTTCATGACTTCGGACGTCAGGGCCACAGGCCTGTAGTCATTAAGTCCTGTGGCACGTGGTTTCTTGGGGACAGGAACGATGATGGAGGACTTGAAATAGGCTGGGACATGGCATGACTCCAGGGAAGAGTTGAAGATTCCCGTGAAGACTGGAGCCAGCTCATCAGCACAGTGTCTCAAGGTGGCAGAGGACACGGAGTCAGGGCCCGAAGCCTTGTGTGGATTAAGCCTCTTAAACAGCTTGCTCACATCCCCCTCCTGGATTGAGAGGGCGGCAGGGGCAGGTGGGCAATCCAGAGTGATTGAGTGTATTGTGGTGTGGGGGAAGGAGGATGGAGGGTGTGAATTCATGACTTCAAAACGTGAATAGAAGTCATTGAAGTCGTTAGCCAGCTTGACATCTTCTGAACATTGAGGTGCTCTGGGCCTATAGTTGGTGATCTCTTTCAGCCCCCTCCATACGGTGGCAGAGTCATTAGCACAGAACTGCTGCCTCAGACGAGCATTGTACTTGGCTTTAGCTTTTAACACCTCCCTGCTAAGTTCATACTTTGCACCTCTGTAGCTGGTTCTGTCTCCCTCTCTGAAAGCAACCTCTTTCTGCTGGCGAAGCTGTCTGAGTTTTGGTGTGAACCAGGGTTTATCATTATTAAAGGTGATTCTGGGGCGTGATGGAATGATGGAGTCTTCACAGAAATGTATGTATGATGTCACTGTATCTGTGTATTCATCTAGGCCAGGGGTAATCAATTAAATCTTTCCGCGGTCCATTTTTGGCAGATAGGTCCGGGTCCGCGGTGGCGAACGAAAGTTGTTGAGCGGGGGGGGGGGGGGGTTGGTGGTGAACGTAACACTCGTCTGAAAATAAATTCTCCGGTTTAAAATATAGTCTCCCGTTAAAATTTTTTTGGCATTTGGGTCCGTATCCAGTTAATCAGGAATGTGATTGGGTCCGGACAGGACGGCGTTCGGGTCCGGATCCGGACCGCGGTCCGCCATTTGGTGATACCTGATCTAGGCTGTCTGTAGAAGCCTTGAACATGTCCCAGTCTGTGGTGTCCAAACACGTGCGTAGCTCCTCCACAGCTTCACTGGTCCACTTTTTATATGTCCTCACGACAGGTTTAGTCGTGATCTGAACGGATCTGATCCAGAACGCTGCAGCTCGGTTGGTCTTCAACCTTCCCAAGTTCAGCCATGTCACTCCCTTGCTGTCCTCCCTCCACTGGCTTCCGGTAGCTGCCCGCATCAAATATAAAACCCTGGTGCTGGCCTACAAAGCAAAGAATGGTCCAGCTCCTCCTTACTTGATGGCCATGGTAAAACCCAGATGCATACCTAGAGCCCTCCGCGCCTCAAGTATGTCTCGTCCTGACCCTCCATCATCCAGGACACATGGGAGACAAGCATCCAGACTTTTCTCTGTCCTGGCTCCAAGGTGGTGGAATGAACTTCCCTTGTGTGTCCGAACATCGGAGTCACTTGCTGTCTTCAGACGCCGACTGAAGACCCACCTCTTTCAAGTGCACTTTGCATAATTATGCTTTGTCTATTGTACTTTATCGTCTCTTTCCTCAGGTATTGTGCATAATTGGGTTATAGGAATTGTTTACTGTCTTTTTCCTCAGGGGATGTGTATATTCAGGTATAACTGTTAGGTATCATTTGACTTTCGTCTAGTGGTTTTTCCAGCTTAGAGTACCTTGTGTTCAGGACTATCTATTCTACCTTGGAGATTCCAAGCAACTACATAGCACTTTTGTAAGTCGCTCTGGATAAGAGCGTCTGCTAAATGCCATAAATGTAAATGTAAATGTTTAGAGAGTTTTAGTCTCTGCCTGTACGCATGGATCAGGTGAACCATGACATGATCTGAGAGTCCTAGAGCCGCACGGGGCACAGCACGGTAAGCACCACTCACTGTAGTGTAACAGTGATCCAACGTGTTCCCCTCTCTGGTCGGACATGTAACAAACTGCTTGTATTTCGGTAGATCATGACTAAGTTTCCCTTTGTTAAAATCTCTGAGGACTATAACAAGGGAGTCCGGTAAAAACTGCTCCACGTTCATAATCTGGTCCGCCAGAGCACGCTCAGCTTCGCGCACATCGGCGCTTGGTGGAATATAAATAGCGGCCAGAATGAATGAGGAAAACTCACGTGGAGAGTAAAACGGTTTACAGTTGATGAAGAAGTATTCCAGGGAAGGAGAGCAGTGTTGGGAAATCACCGTCACATCGGAGCACCAGGCGTTGTTGATATAGAAGCAGACTCCTCCACCTTTCGTTTTACCTCCGGGAAGTTCCCTCGAGATGGAGCGCACAGTCCGGGATCTGTGTGTTCAGCCACGTCTCGGTGAAGCACAACACACTATAGGAGGAAAAGTCGCTATTTCTTCTCATCAGCAGCGCAATCTCATCCATTTTATTGGAGAGTGAGCGGACGTTGGAGAGGAAAATTCCAGGTAGGTGCGTACACGTCCCCCATGTGCGAAGGCGTACGAGTACGCCAGCTCGCTTCCCTCTTCGGCGGCGTCTCACTTTTCTGTTAATAAAGTGCGCTAATACTGCAGCAGGCACTAGAAATACTGGTGGAATGCCTGTAGGGGTTGTTGTTCTGAATGTTTAGTAGCTCCTCGCGACTGTAGGAGCACGAAGACACACGAATAACGCACAAAAACAAACAAAACAAAGAGCACCCGACTCAAAAGGCATTGCTTACATGAAACACCTTGCAAACACATACATACACACAAAGCTAATCTCAGCATGTCATTTAGTTCTATGATCTGAATCATATTTTGCCACATTTGGATTTTTTGGGGATTTAGTGCCTCATCTGAGAAGAAAAAAAACACTTCATACATTCATATCAAGGGTCAAACATTTGCTCAAAACAACACATTGGTTTTTTTCGGCTGCTTAGGCCTATAGGGCCTATATGTGTGTGAACATGCAATCACAGCTTGCGGCTAGATTTAAATATTTGTTTTTATTTGTCTGACATGCATAAAAAGTCAAATGGTTCATTATTTTTACATAAAAATATTTTTTAAATAAAGTTTTTCAACTGTCCATATGTGGACACCATGCAAGAACGGAGTGAATATTTTCTATAAAAATTGCCAAAAACTAAACCAAATTGTGAGAATCTATCCTCTTTTCATTAAAACAAGTAAGTTTTGTTCTGTTTAAAGAATCTTGAAACAAACAACTCTTAACACTTGAGCAGTTAATTGCAATTTAATACCGTTCAGGCTACAATTTAGCTTGTATTGGATAAATAAAGATAGGCAGTGATGTCAAAACATTCCACAGCTATTTCCTTGTATGAAATCCCTCAAAACAGTCTCATCTATTAGTCAGTCTGGAAACAGACTGGAGAATAACTCAATGAGTACCTCACCCTGCGCTTTCACCTCAAAATTCCCCATGAACATAGATGGGACCCCTTGGTAATCAATATCCTTGCATCTCCAGATTCTATTCCTGCCTCTGACATTCTGTTTTCTTTGATAATTATTTAAACATCCCTCATTTCCTTTGTCCCCTTCCTCGTTTTGTTCTTTTTCACTTTTTTTTCACTTCGTCTCACATCTGGCTCATGTTCTCCTTCGCTGATGTCACTGTCAGTGGACTCTGTAAGTGGACTGTAAGTGGACTCTGACACACTGCCTACTGGAATATCCTCAATAACTTTATAGTGTGATGTTGATGATCTACACTGCCCTGGTTGAAAAACAACACATATACATGTGTACTATAATGTACTGTTGTTGAAGTTTGAACCTTAATGGTGAGCAAGAACAGTCAAAAGCAGTTGGGTATGGCATCCGAGTAGAGTACAAAGTTTATTAAAGACAAAAGAAAAATAGAAAGATGGATCGATCCAGAGATCTCCGTTACACACACTATAGAGCGTCTGCAAGAGAAAGCTGCCCCCTCTCACAGACCAAGTTCTTATACTATTTTGCTACATGATTACATCATACTTCCATGACATGAGTTAAACATGTTAGGTCTCATTGGTGGCCCACGTGAGGTGATGGGGTGAGGTATCACCCCCATCATTCCTTTCCTGCCAGGTTCATTTAGCCAAGGTCTCCTTGTTCCTCTATTCTGATGCAGCTCATCCTTATCTAAAGGCCAAAGACCTTCAGGGCTGTCTGCCTTCATCTCACAAGGAGTGCCTTCACACACAATTTACTACTTTATTACTAGAGAGAGTGCCTACAAGCATGTAAGGCATACAATGATCAACATGTACTAGGCCTAACATATGTTCATTATATACCTTAAGAACGTGATTTCCATTCTACTCACTACTAAGTGTAATCAATACATATGTGTATATTGTATGTATATAATATTACAGAAAGACAATTAATGAATTTTTCACCTATAGTACACACACTCACAAATGTTCTTAGATTTTGCTTCTTTTTAGGCAATAAAATGGCATATTTTATATTTGTTTCTATTTACAGCAACAACACATTTTGTACAAATTTACTAATATTATATGAACGGCTTAAAATTCTATGACATGGTACATCATTCAACGTATTGCCATTGTTGCATAATGTCCACATAAGTGGACACTTGGTTTATGAGGTAAAAATCCTTAGATGTTAATGAGAAAACTAACAATACCTTGCAGCAAAACCTTTCTTTATGTATGTTAAAATAAGTCCAACGTTAGCATTGTATACATAGTTAGTTAGCTAGCTAGCATAGCTAGTCGGACTTATAAATATCTAGCTAGCTAGCTGGTTATTTGTTTTACCATAGTTCATAGTATTTGGAGCTTCCAGCTGCCTAAATGTGTTGATATCTGCAAAAATAAACATGAAACAGACCCTACTGACAGCCAATCACAATTCACATGCTAAAAACAGCCGCAGCCAATCCGGTCTGGGTCCCTCCCATGATGTCAAAAATCAAACGACCTGCTCTGCGAGCAGGAGCTTAATCGCAAGCAGAAAGGGTGTGACAAATTTTCCTCACGCAAGCAACTCTCTGCTCACGCGAGAGCATTTTTGCTCGCATGAATAAGCACTTTTCCTCACGCAAAATAATTTTTCGCTCTTGCGATTTTTGAATTGGATTTGACCTCATAATAGTGCAGGGGCGGCCACCGCGATTACGTCATTTTCGGCAGACCCTCGCGCTGCTCGCGACGCGTCAAGTATAAACCTATAAATGATGTCGGGCCAGGCTCAAACCAGGTTTCTCTTACACATAGGACACTGTTATGTATGATGCATACGTTATTCGCCTGGCCCGGCACCTTAGATGTATACAGCAAGCCTCTGAAATCAACCTCCTGAACAATTTCATCTGTGCGCACTACTGCATGTGTCATGTTTCCAGTTAGAGCTGAGTGCTAAAATGATGTCGAGCCAGGCCAAAATCAGGTTTCTCTTACATATAGGAACCAGTTATGTATGATCCATACGTTATTTGTCTGGCGTGATGCACGTGTAAAAACAGAGCATTTCTGTGTTTTTAGTTTTCAAATCTAAGACTGTTTCCTTACGTTAGAAATGCTGAAGAAATCAATTATCATCCAGTACAAATTGCATACAATTGGAATGACTTGAAATAGAAACCATTTTACAAAAGGAATGCTTTCATTACATTTTAATATTTTTTTATACATTCACAAAATCAGTATGGGAAACAATAACCTCTTAAATGTATGATCATATGCTTGTTTGTTTAATGTCTTTTATACAAAGTGTGCAGCAAACACGCATCATGAACACACCCTTTATGAATAAGGAAACAACTTCAGCCGTCTAATAACGAGTTGCGAATAAGTAGCCAAAGAAATCAGAAGCTGCGAATAAGTAAACAACTTCAGCGTCATGAAGTAATACCCCTGTAAAACTCTTCCAAGATTCAAGTGACATTTGAATTTTTCAAATTCAATTATTGTGACCAATGGGTTGAATGTGAATTCTTGTGTATTTAATTCGTCATAAAGCCATCTGTGAGGAAACCTCTCTAATGATGCCCATGGCACTTCATT
The DNA here is from genome assembly GCF_052324685.1 of Brachyhypopomus gauderio. NCBI lineage: Eukaryota > Metazoa > Chordata > Actinopteri > Gymnotiformes > Hypopomidae > Brachyhypopomus > Brachyhypopomus gauderio. Next base: position 3,324,329 of record NC_135217.1, read on the forward strand.
TCCTCTAACCAGGTGGCATTGACAAAATATGCACTTTCAGTACGGCACTGCCAGATCTATTCATCTGCATGGAGAATTCCTATTTTAATTGTGTCGATCGTGCCAGGCAGTTGTGTTGTATTTTAGTAATCTGTTATCCGGAGACAGTGAAGATGGCGTCCGTGGTGACACTTCTGTCCTTGCACAGAAATCAAATCAAATCAAATCAAAGTTTATTTGTATAGCGCTTTTCACAACACATGTTGTCACAAAGCGCTTAAGAAATGGCAATGGCACGAATGTGTGTGATATGTGTCCCTTTTTATGATTTATGTTTCAGACTGATCGCATATTTGAAGTCCGTGTGGATCAATTGTCACTTAGTTCGACCTCCTCAGTACATCAAATATAATGGTAATGAACTTTAACTTCTGCATATATATATGCGCAGTCATGTGCAAAACCATTATGAATTATCAGGTTTTAGCAGGACATAAAAACATCATCTGGTCCTTAACCTCAGATGAACAGCATATGGTGCATTATAATGTCATTATTTACCAAATACTAGTCCAAAATGCAGACACGGTGTGTGAAAGATTGAGGGTTAGTAGCACTCAGATGCTGCTAATAAAAGCATTGATTAATTAATCAGCAGCATGTGTGCCCACATCTGTAAAAGCAGAGGTTTTGTCAGTTGGCTGGTGAGAAGCAATCAGTCAAAGTCCAGACCTTAGTGAGACCTTAAGAGAACTTTCCCGAATGCCCACAATTACTTCAAGATATTGGTGCAAAAAGTGCTTCTGTGAGCTATATGTTCATGGGGTGTGCTTAATTTTTCACACATAGTTTCACCATTCTGGCTTCATTCTTGTTAAACAAACAATGAGGCAGTGGAATATGCAATAAGTAATGTCTTAAGAAGATTCCCTGTAAGTAACTGCATTGTATTTATGTAAGTATATACTCTACCAGTCAATAGTTTGGACATAGCTGACAATATGTTCTACATAGTCTTAAAGGCATTTTTAGCTAATGTTTTATGCTTAGATTTGCTTATAAAGACATAATATAGTTATTGTTGATGGTCTATATATGCTTTAACGGGGTGACAGATGCAGCAGACGTTGAGTATAATGTCCATTGCACAGCAATCACAATATCACTCAAGAACAAAAGAGTAAAGCCAGACACACGCAGCATAGGGGAGTAACAACTATAAGCACGGTAGGTGCAGAGTATGTAACTTGGCGATGCAGCTCACACGCTCACTCCTCCAGGCTCGAGGAAAGCACAGTGCCGACCTGCTGGACCTGTGGGCTAAAGTAGGGAGTGACGGTGATAGGGGACAGGTGCCTGTGATTAAGGTGTAAGTGGGTGAAATGGAAAGCGGGAGTGGTTGTGGTGTGGAATGTGCAGTGGGTGGCTCCCCTGCGGAGCTGGCCCGGCCTACCGTGACACAAACAATGCATAGTGTATATAATAATAATAATAATAGTAATGATGTTGTAATTGCATTGCTCAAAAATTATATTCCTCAAAAATAAATGTTGCCCCTAATCCTACAAGTGCTCAGCATGCACACAAACACACACACACACACACACTAAGAAAGTTTGCTTAATACGGCTCATTCATTCATTTATTCATTGCTTTCATCTTTTATGACAGGAAGCGGTTGCAACAGCCATTATTGCTGGAGTGTCATTGCAAGGCAACAGCATTGAGCAAATTTCTAACAGCATAAACACAAGCAGAAACATTGTCATTCAGATTACCAACTACAGTGATTCCTATATCCTACGCAACCCAAGGCAAGTAGATGAATATTATGAATATAAGGTTGGATTATAAGAATGAATTCTTTCACTACCTTTCTCACTTTCTTGACTAATTATATTTTAATTGTTTAATGCTGAGGAGAATCAGAATTTTCATAATGTTTATGTGACGGGCAGGGTGAGCGAAATAAAATGGAAGCAATCACGCCAAGTCTCAGGGAAAAAGGATGGTTTAATTTAGAAAGTGCGCAAACCAAAAACCCATGACTCGATCCAAATTAAGGATATAATAACCAGCGGTCAACTGGTACAAAGACAAGACATATATAGACAAACAAACGACCCTCAGGTGAGACGGATCGCGGGCTCCGCTCACCTGAGGGACGTACACAACAACCACAATAACACCACAACTGCCGCTGTAGACGGAGGTGACCAGTAGGGGGCCCGCCGTACCGTGACAGATTATTCCTAGCATTTTGCTTAGTTTCCCAATATTAATATGCAAGATATGTTAATAAGTGTGTTGAACATGATGATAACAGGTGATAATATCCTTCATGCTGACTGAGTTCCTTCTCTCGCACTAAAGGGTCTACACCAACAGTGGATATTGTCAGACTCCTCCACAGCCAACAATCCAAAAAAAGACTGTAGAAGCTTGTTCATTTACCAAAACTTCGGACACAGCCCGTGGAGCTGTAGGGGTCCTCACATACCAAATCCTCAATGATAAAAAGAATACTGTTGGCGAACTTGCCATTATGTTTTCTGTGCCTTATGACTACAATTTGTATGAAAACTGGTTTGCTCTTGGCATTTTTAATAATGGAATTTTATGTAACGATGATCTATTCAACCAAATGTATTATGGTGCATCCACCAAACTCGGCCAATTCACAAGAGGCAAAGCGACAGGAAGTGAGATCACATTTTCTACAGGAGACTTGACTGTTAAGGGAACAATGTCACCTGCAGCCAAATCAGTTATGAAGGTGGAGTTTTGGGAAGGTTGAATGGCACAGACTTGGAAAGACGAGAGAAATTTTTGAAAATTCACAAATTATTATTATAAACTTTATTTAACCTGGATAGATGCACCAGCAGCTCTTGAAGATTCAGGCAACTCTGCAGAGTCAGGTGAAGCATAATTAAATACCCTCTACTGGATTACCAGTAATCCCTTCCAGAAACCCACTCTGCTCGGCTAGAATTGAGCAGCTCCAAGAACTGTGCTTGGGCAAAAAAATGTTATTGTTCTTTTTCTTATGCTGCCTCCTCCCTCAATGCTTTATGTTATTCTCTTGTGAAACTATATATCATAATGCATGCATATTAATCTGGTAACTTGCTAGTAAGATGACTTCCTCCTCAGCTCAGGAACAGTGAGCTGATGAAGTCACGAATGCCTGTAGTAGATGTCTCTGAAATCCATGTAATGTATTCTGCAAATCAAATTATTCTTTATTTATAAATAATAGATCCATAGGAAATGTATAACTGTTTAGTATGACAGATTAACAGTATAACATTTAGTATATTGTCACTGCCAACAATAGAAATAAAAACATCTTAACATGATTTTGTGTGGTTAGTTCATTAATCTTATCTAATCACCACACACACTTCACCTCTACATGTCTGTCCTGTTACTGACACCACACACACACATCTTCTCTACATGTCTGTCCTGTTACTGACACCACACACACTTCACCTCTATATGTCTGTCCTGATACTGACACCACACACACACGTCCAATGACGTGCTGTAAACCTCTTGTAAAATACATGGTTCTAAAAGTCAGTATTGCAACTGTACACAACTGTAAAAACTGTAAACAATAGAATAGTCCATAAGTGTTAAATCAAACAAGCAAACTAAAACAACACCCTTATTAGTTAATCATGTGTACCTGTTTTCAGAGACCAGGAACAACAGGTTGGGAGGACTGAGATTTGGAGGGTATTTAATGTTCTTGGAGATCTTGGATTCAGAATTTTATTGGGTGTTATTGGGTGTGTTCATGCTGCAGTTCTGTTAAAATAGAAAAATAAAAATTCTCATACAATTGTCATACTGAAAGTTGCAAAACACATTGTAATTTCCACTCAGAGGATAATCACTATATTTTATTAATTAGCCTACATAATAAATAAAAAGTAAGTTGATCACTCTCACTCGTGTAATTATGCAACCTTTTATAACTATAATCTTCACACGAAGCTTCACGGCCATGGTGAGAGCAGCGTTTAACGTTTCTTATTCTGCACTCAAAGTGACGCAGTGCAACACCAGCATCTGACAAATGACGACGAACATACTTTATCATACTTTCTGGGATACGTTCACCAATCATAGTATCCACATTTCCAGAGTCTGACCCAGGATCTGCCGTTACACACAGCTTCCCTGTATACGTATGTCAATCAATCATGTTGATTACATTAAGAGACTGGAGATCACTGCAAACTGACTGAGTGTTGCTCTGCTTTTGAGGAAGGAAGCTTGACACTGAAGTGATCCAGACTTCAGTCTCAGTCTCTCTCAGTCTCTGGGGACCAGAGGGCTTAGAAATGACTTGTGTCCCTCCCCTGGACACAAGTTCCTTATGAATTATTGGTATGTAGTTATTATGTATAAACATAATCCATAATGTACAGTTGAATTCTAATATTGATAATGACATGCATGAACGAATGACATGTATTCTAGTGAAATATTTGCTCACCTTGGATATTTATTTATAGACTTGGTGAAACATCAATTTCAATTATCATTTTATAAATGTAGATCAGAAAAACTCAAATTCTGTAGTACCTCTTGTGTCCACATGATGTCAGCAATTGCCATTCTCCTCCAAAATACACCACATCCACAGTATGTTCTAATATATATTATTCAATAATTTATATTGAATAAATTATTTTCTGTACACATATGGCTGCTGATCGCTGAGAAACAAGTGCCTGACTATAATCTTAGAAGTATACTTAATGTTTTCAGTTTGGCAATTTGTCCAGATCTCAGAGCAGTAGATGAGGTTAACAAAAAACAGACAACAAAAACGGACAATTTAAGATGCAATCGATCGTGCTTTATTTGATAAAACAATACTATCTAACCACTATCCAGGTTTTCGTGATGAATATGGAGATATGCTAACAAAAATAACAACTCACTCTGAGAGACTCTTATTTTGAGAGGGGGTTCAGTCCCTGTTTGGCATGTGGCAACAGGAAGTGACACATAGCAGCATGTGCCACAAAATACGTCATCCGCAATCGGCACATGCCGATCAGCAGTGGCACATGCCGATTAGAAATGGCAACCGCTAACATAACCGGCCTCTCAGAAGTGGCACCCACCATCGCCAATGTCAACAGCCACTTGAAAATCATTTGTAGAATTTGTGTAAACTAAGATTTATAACTTTTGTTTGTTAATTTATGTTGGGTGAACGAGCTGACAGCCGTCGTCGAATGTACGTTATGGTAGGCTTAGGGTACAGTGGTAGACAGTTAACGAGAGCATTGTAAGCTAAAAAGATTTATTACAGATAATATTTATCACTGTATGTTCAAGTTATCCATGCCACCAGCGTAATACAAACCACTGCGTGCGAATGGCACGGCTTGAATACATTCTACAACGGCCTACATCGCGAGTGGCAGCCACCATCGGCTCCTGCCCCTCAGGAGTGGCACCTACCACCGCCAATGTCTCCACTGAACTAGATTAATGCCAAAATTAAATTAGGAGTATCATAAGGGATTATAAGGAGGGTGGGGTTGAGACCATAGACGCCTCACGGACTGACACCGCCTATTGGCGCTGGCGTAACAGGCGGCCGCCATATTGGATGGGTCTCCCCTGCGCTCCAAGTACATTTATTTGTACTGAGAAAGGAGTATAATATTACTATAATAATCACAACTCTACAAATCTTTACCCGATTTTCACACAGTTTGGTTTGCCACAAACAGCAGAGATGTAGTTATGACACAGGGCGCTGTTACACATTACATACACATTAAATACGTTCTTTCATGCTGAAATGTTATGCTCTTTAACAAAGACAGACATATGATATGGAATAGTAATAAGTGTATAAATTCATTAATTCATTAATTCATTCATTATACATTTTAATGAATGACGTTTTATTGTTCATTTGAAACTATTTCACACACACACACACACACACACACACACACATATTATATACACATATATGGGGCATATACGTGCCACTGCTGATCGGCATGTGCCGATTGCGGATGACGTATTTTGTGGCACATGCCGCTAGGTGTTACTTCCTGTTGCCACATGCCACACATGTCAAACAGGGACTGAACCCTTACTGCTTATTTTACTTACTGGCTATTTGAATATTCATCCTGACAAGCCTACAGATTCTACAACTTGTTGTTTCGCCATTTTGTTACTATTTTGTAACATGCTACTTTATAGCTAAATGACATATTTTTAAAAATCTTTTTAACTTACTACCTCCTATCAATGTCATATCATGTGACATTAAGACTCAATGCATGTCTTAAAATCATCTTAGACAGATTGGGCTCAGTGTCCACTTTAACTGTATTATTACAGTTAATTATTAACTGTATTTGCAGCATATTTTAAGTTGCATGTGTTTACGAAAATTGCTAAGCTGACCTGTGTAAAATGTTTTCTGAGTTTGTATAGCGGCCATGGTCACACGCTCGTGAAATATAGCACGTGCTGTCGTGTTGTGTATGTGCAGCGTGTTTCTTCATGCTTTTATGTGTTTATTGTTATATGTCCTGAAGATGGTCTGGAATGTGGAGCAGGTAGAAGTTGTGAGGTGCCCTTAGATTTGATAAGATCTGGAAGCTCTTGTGCTGGTTTGAAATGTGGTTTGTTATGTTATCTTGAAGATGACCTGGAATGTTCTTTATATATAGTCTGTTCACTAACGTAGCTGAGACAATGTGAAGGTCTTGTCGTATTTTAAGATCAAAAACAATGACACAACACGAGATTCCAATTTGCATGGCTGCCTCACAGACTTCAAGTTCAGTTCTACTACACCTAAAACACTATTACTACTAAAATGGCTGACAAAATGTTTTAGGTACTTAAAATGTATAAATTTCAGGTGGTGAGGGTTCATTTCTTATTCATTTCTCATTATAGCTTATTAAAATATACACAGTAAAATGTTACATAATAAAATACTTTTATTTCATAATTGTGTTGAAAGCACTACTTTGTTAATAATAATAATAATAATACTTATTATTATTATTATTATTATACAAAATTAAGTGCATAAAATACACAAAAAGAATCTGGGAGGGGGAGGGACCAAGGGAGGAGCTTCAGCACTGCTGAGACTGACGCACAAACACAGCGAGTGGAATAAACGTTAAAATGAAAGTAATTGCTTCTTTTTGCACAACATAACAGCAACTAACATAGAAACAAATTTGTTTGTAACGTGACTTTTTACTGTAATTCATCGCGTTGTTCTAAGACAAAGACGTGATTTAAGTTTCTTTGAAATGTCGACAATCTACTGCACCTAAATCAGCAGATGTGTGCGAAGGTAAGGAGTTCATGACATACTAAAGCGCGTTAGTCACCAACAAATCAGTTTTTTATAATGTTTATAAATATAATATATAAATATAATTTGTTTATAATCAACAAATTATAAACATGTAAAAACAATATATTACATAGAAATAAAGTATATTGAAGAATTCTTTAAGGAACTAACCACATTTGTATCCCCCCCCCCCAGGATTTTATGAGTTAACATGTAGAAGGACATCAAGATGGCATCTGTGTGTATCAGTAAGTCACTTTTAGAGTTCATCAGTCCAGAACATCACTTAACTTACATTAATGTACAGGGGGTTACAGTATCAAATACACTAGTTTATTATTTATCATGCAATGTGAAACTATTTCTGTGTGTTTATGTGTGTGAGGGAGTGTTGTATCCTACATATGAAATTAATCGCGAGAAATCAAATAATCATAGCGATCTTAATCAGGAGTCATTTATGTGTGTGTGTGTGTGTGTGTGTGTGTGTGTGTGTGAGTGTGTGTATCCTGTTGAACCCACTGATCGTTTTAATTAAGAGAAATTGCAGAAAACCAGACAGCTAATTTATTCTTATTTGTGTGTGTGTGTGTGTGTGTGTGTGTGTGTGTGTGTGTATGTGTTGGTGTATGTGTGTGTGTGTATGTGTTGGTGTGTGTGTGTTCCTACAGTTGAGTTTAAACTCATTTGCCCACATGATGGAAAACTTCAGTCTGGCTCTACAGTCATTCTCTCCTGTCACCTCTCTCCTGAAACCAGTGCTGTTGCCATGGAGATCAGGTGGTTTAAGGGGACAGACTGTGTTTGTCTCTATAAGAACGGACAGGTGACAGAGGGGAAGGGCTATGAGGACAGAGTGAGTCTGTTCACGGAGGAGCTGCAGAGAGGAAACGTCTCCTTACAGCTGAGAGACTGCAGAGAGTCTGACATAGGACATTACCTGTGTCAGGTGACCAGTGGAGACACAACACAGGAGCTCACACTAGACGTAGGTGAGTATTCCAGAGCTCCACTCTACATAATCTCTACATCACCATCAGTCTCATCTCAGAATGAACATGAAAAGACAGACAAACCAAACCCAGATGTTCATAATTCTGTTCAAATAAATGACATTCAGTGTACAGGGGGTGAATTATGTGAATGGAAGGGAAGGAAACTCCCCAAAACAGAGTAGAATCCAAACACTGTGTGAGCGCTGTGAGACAAAGCAGCACAGCACAGCACAGCACAGCACAGCTGAGCAGAGCACAATCCACAATAGCAGCAGATCTCCTCCAACAGAAAGAGAAACCAGGACTGCAGCTCCTTTTCCACAGTTGCTGCACAGTAGTTTAAAATGACTTGGTGTGGAGGCCCAACTCCACTCTTCCATCACACTGCTGGACATCATGAAGAGAAGAATCCAGTGGGCCTCCTTCTCCACACCATACTGGAGTTAAACAGAGAGCAGGTGTGAACGCCAGGACTTAAACTGGTTTATAACAGCTCACTTATGATGGAGAAAGGGGCGGAGCTCCCATAATCAAATGTTTGACTTGTAAAGCAGTTGTCACTGTGTACCTAATGAGGCCCTAACAAAGAATTCATGCACTGGGCGTCTGTGACAGGCCAGAATCTAAACTAATCTACACTAATCTAAGATACCAGAGCAGTGAATCCTGATAACACATTAATAGGACTGTTGAACCCATAGAGCTGTTTATCATCTCACGGTGGTCGTGTAGCTGTGTGTTGCTGTAAATGATGCTGTTGTTAACAAAGGACCACAGTACTAGTATTAGTATTAGGAGTGCAAACACTGCATGAAGTATTATAGTTGTTTGAATATAAATACGTGGGGATCTGCTGTAGGTGTTTAATTGTTAAACTATCTGAATTAACTAATTGAATTACCACAGCACACATGAGTATTGTCCCAGTATGGAAATTAGGAAGAGAAAAAGAGTGTAAAAGGGTTTATTATGGTATTTATGGTGTTTGTTGGTGTTTTATCTAACGTGTTCCATTTTATTATTTTACACAGGTAGGCGCCTTTGGGTAAGCAAATAATCAATATATCATTACAGTCAGATAGCTGGATAAAGGGCGGATAGAGGGCATTGGTGGCTACTTTCCTGTTGCTCTAATAATGAAAATTACATATTTTTGATACACTCGTTGTTCCACAAATTACTCCAGAAAACAGACAGTAGTATAACATGTAGTTTGTTACAATTGTCATGTGATAAACCAATTATGCACTGGATGTAATCACATGTATTATGTCAAGCAGACATATTTGCACATGTTTGATTTGTCCTCTTTTAGATTTGTGAGACAAACAGGCCAACAGAGCAGGACACATTTACACTGCTGTCAAAACCTTTAGTCATTAACCACTGTTTCCTTTTCAGGCTTCATGGGCCTTAAAGGTGAGCATTAACTAACTCAATTAACTCAATTAATTAACTGTCTTGGTCTGATGGGAGCGATGTCACTGTGCTGACTACCATTATTACTACCATGTTTTGTAGGATGGCCCTGGCTACTTGTGTCAGAGCACTTAGATCACTGTAACTGATTTATTTGAGTCCCGTTACATGGATTTGGAAAATTACGTGCTTGTATTTAAGTGTGTGTGTTGTCGATGTTTTTTGTAAGTCGTTATTTGACGCGTGATGTTGGTGTATTGGTGTTTGCCTGTTAGCACGAAATCACTTTCGCTACAAATGAAACTAGCCATCCGTAACTCAGCTCTTCATCTCAGTATCTTGCTCGCACTCCACACCCCTGTTATGGGAACACTAGAATACAGTTTTGGTGTTAAGATGGTCCAGACCACAGCCAATGTGAAAATGCGAGGCAGGATGCAAACAAGAGTCAGGGTATATGTAAACAAAATGCGTTTAATGAAAACAAGAGCAAAGACAAAATTAGTCCAAACAGGTAGTGCAAATACAAACAATGAAAAGTCCTCCAGAAATACATTTACCTACAATAAGAGACATATGACTGATGCATCAGATAGAGGTTGTAGCTAAGTTACAGAGCATGCTAACTTGACAGCTGATGGGTGGGGAACAAAGAGGGGGCGTGGCAACATGACATAGATAGTACAAACACAACACAACATGGTGCTATGTGAAAAGAATAAAACAAACCAGGGAACCCTGTTGTGAGTGGCATCACGTGGACAAGGGCATAGGTGAGATGCATATTCAAACGAGAGATGAATCTTAAAATAAGAATAGATAAACCATGTTATAACAGGGTTGCCAACTGTCACGCATTGAGCATGAGACACACGCATTTGACCGTTTTCACACGCTCTCATTCCACACTTGCGATATCTCACGCCGGAAAAAAAAAATCTAGTTTATTTACCTCTGATCCACACCTATGATTCAATGAGTTACTAGTTTGCTCTGGCGCCAACCACCGGCGATCGATAGATCACGATATAATACTTAATTCAACAACTTACGCTAACCACCCCCCCCCCCCCCCCCCCGTCAACAATTTACACTCGCCACCTCCTCCGGGTTCAAATCTCACGCAAAGCGATCTTCAAAAGTATGCATAAAGCCATATGAGACTATTATACACTTCAATAGTTCTGCTGAAGGCAACAGTTGATACGAGACCTCACAAAAGTTGATACGAGACCTTTGAAAACCTCACACTGTGTTATTCACTTTTACAGACCTGTAAAGTATTATTAGAGAAGACAAGACAAAGACGTGAGTATGAGAGAAGCAGTACTGAGATGGCTGCAGGAATGTAATGTTCTGTGATTATCAAAGAACAAAGGTGACATAAAAGGCTAACAATAAAGACAGGAGGAGCAGAAATTACACAAGGCATGAACAAAAACCAGTACTTACTACTACAATAAATACAATAACCCACCACACTAGAGACCAAACACAGGACTTAAATACACTAACTAAACAAGGAACCCAACAAGACACACCTGAAAGCAATAACGAGGGGCGGAGAACAAGGCAGGGGTGTGAAGACAGCGACAACTAGGAATTTCAAAATAAAAGACACTCAAACACACAGAGAACAAAACAAAAGACATGACTGACAGGGGGAGGTGGGACCACGTGACAACATGTCCATGTTGTTGAAACTGAGCTATCCGCATCAGCATGTATGCTAATATTAAGTGCACTTTTCCCTGGTCAGTTTCAGATGATGTCTTCATTTATCAGGTAAGCACATGAATATTACACACTTCATTAATGGGCTGCCTTAATATTGCATTTAATACAATTCAATCATTTTAATACACTGAAATAAATACTACATTTACATTTACTACATCTTTCTAGTGTAAATGACATGCAGAAAAGGAGGATACATAAGGAAGTTCACTTCATTTTGTCATGCAACCTAGCACCAATCCCCAACACCAACTAACCAGATAGCCCACCCCCCGTTTATTTGTGCATACCTGTTCCATATTTCCCTACATCCATATAACCAACTTTATATAATCACTCTGCATGTTTAATTTTCTTCCTGAAGTACTGTCAGCTATTTGTAGAAAGCATACAGATTTGTATTGTGTTTCTCTCTATGGTTCCACCGGTTCTGTGCGTATTGTGATTCAATGGTTCCATGATACTGTGTGATTTATTACAGGTTTAATACTCCCACATTACCACAGAGCTGTGTGATATATTACAGGTTTATTACACTCACATTACCACAGAGCTGTGTGATTAATTACAGGTTTAATACACCCACATTACCACAGAACTGTGATTTATTACAGGTTTAATACACCCACATTACCACAGAACTGTGTGATTTATTACAGGTTTAATACACCCACATTACCACAGAACTGTGTGATTTATTACAGGTTTAACAATCACTCATTGTAAATCTGATCAGTCTGTACTTTGACTGTGTTCCTCAGTTGACTGTATTCTGACTGTGTGCTACCAAACACAGTATCAGTTTACAGCAGCTGCAGTCAGCAGGGTCTCCACTCTTAATAATATCAGCTCTCAATAATCCACACTGGTCCTTCATATATAACACACAGTATGACATCATGGACCCTTCACTCTGTTTAATTCACTTCCACAGAGAGACAGAAGATGGACAGAAGAGGAGAAAATGACAATGGATGAATCTGCTCTGCTGACTGGTGAGGAGGAAAATAAGAACTTTGGACAATGTGATTTTATGCATATGGGTTATGAATAAATATAATGATATAAACCTTATAATTCTTAGAAGTGCTTTAATGTTTCAGTGATAGGTTTATAAGGCTTTTGTGATATGAGGTTTAAATCTTTTTATTTAATATGCAAAAGACTTAACATTTGAAAGTAAGTTCTACTGATCCCTTCAGCCATCAGCACAGTCATGTTGATTGAAATTAAAAATATTAATCCAATCCAAAAACATTTTCAGAGTTAAAACTTCAAAGCTTTTCTTGGTCTCCACTGAAGAACTTAATGTCTGTAATGGATGAACATAAAGCCTTGAGGAACACTGAGTGTGAAGATCAGCTGGAGAAGACAGAGATCTACAGCAGACAGATCCACCAGGAGATCAGACTCCTACAGGAAAGAATCATGAAAGAAAGAATAGAGATGAGAAAAAGAGAAGAAAAAGAACTTAGAGAAAAAATAACTGATGCTATAGATTCAATGAGGAGGACAGAACAGGCTGAGAATCTTAAGAGGAGAGTGACTGATCTTCATGAAAATGAAAATGAATATCAACAAAAGTTAAAAGAGGAGCACAATGAGGAGAGAAGGAAAGACCTAGAGAGACTGCTGCAGAGAGAATGTCAACAGAGGGAGACAGCAGAGCAGGAACTGAAGAGCCTCCATGAGGAGAGGAGGCTGAGGGTGAAAAACCTCAGAGTGGAGATGGAGAGCAGAGAGAAGAGTTCAGTAGAGACAGACACACACCTCATTAAGACCATCCTGCCTGAGTTCCAGCACCACATTCAAACTCTTATCATACAGAAACAAAAAGATGTTGATAGTAGAATAGATGAAAAAGACAGAGAGTTAGAGACACTGAGACTAAACCTGTCACACCTGGAGGAGAAACACTCCCAGATGGAGAAGGACAGTAAACAGAAACTAGAGGACATTAAAAAGACCTTAGAAGAGAAAGACAAACAACTAAGAGAAAGAGACACTTCATTAATCAAGCAGGCACAAACAATAGAGCACCAAAATAAAACAATCAATAAAAAGAACAAAGTGTTAAAGAAGAAAGACAGACTACTGGAGAATACAGTGAAAGAGGTGGAAACCAGTAAAAACCAACTGGAGACACTGGGAAAGGAACTACAGGAGAAAGAGAGACTTCTGAAAGAAAATACAAATACACTTCAGATGAAGGACAAGATGATAGAAGAGAAGGAGACACAGCTCAGAGAGATTAAAGATGAGCTGAGACAACGAAGAAGGACCTTAGAGGAGAATCAGAGAGAGCTGGAGGGGAAACATTCACAACTGGAGAATATGATCAAAGTGCTGAGTGAGAGAGAGACACTACTGGAGAACACGGTCAGAGAGGGAGAAACCAGTAAACACCAACTGGAGACACTGGGAAAGGAACTACAGGACAAGACCAGCCAACTCCAGGAGATGATGATCCTACTGGAACAACAGAAAACTGAACTGGCAGAAAAGAACAAACAGCTTGAAGAGAAAGACAACCAGGTTGAGGAGAAAGACAGACTTCTAGAGGAGAGAAGCAGACAGCAAACAGCTCCAGAAATCAACATGTGGGCACCTCCACACAGTGAGTTATCTGGTCCTGAAAAATAACTAAAAAGTTATCAAAAGGGCAGTACTACTAAAGGGTACGTAAACGATGTAGAAAAAGTTGGTGATGTAGAAGCACATATTACATTACATTACATTATACATTTAGTCCTCAGGAGATAGACAATATATCGGCAGCCGTGGGTTAAGTCAGAACATGTGGTTGACCTTTGAACCATAATAATATAAAAAACACTGTAAGTAAATATAAATAAGAGCCAATAAAACACAAAGCAATACGAGGCGTGATGGGGCGAGAGCCTGAGAGTGAGAACTCTTCTGCTCCTGATAAAGAAACTGCAGTTAGCGTGTTAATGTGGAGACACTCGCAGGCAGTCAGCTCCACCTCCACCTACCTGGAATAACTTTTAACACACGCACGCACACACACACACAGCTTAGACACGCCTGAATAGACGACTCGCTTGGTTTGTTATGCTTTGCTTGGTATGTCCAACCTTTTAACTGATGCTGACGCTTATTTGGGTTGAGTACAATTTAACCACTGAAAATGTTCACTTCTTTTCTGTAATTCATTACTTAAATTTTATACCATTATAGTGACTGTAGAGACTCCACACTCAGCACCACCGCCATTAAGGAAGAGAGACAGTATGAATATTTTACATGTATTCAGTGAGTTAATAATGGAGCCTTCTTGTTCTTTTTTATGTTTCATGAATAAACAAACCTTTAGTATTGTAGCAACTGCTTATTTAGCTTATTTATTTATTTATTTATACTTATTCATTTCCAGTGGGTGGAGAATCCTCCAGTCCAGACTCTCCAGTGCTGGTTCTTGTACCAGAACTCAGGCTGGTGCTGCTGGGGAGGACTGGGTCTGGGAAGAGTGCAGCAGGAAACACCATCCTGGGCAGAGAGGAGAGGAGCCAGGCTGCTACATCTACACTCCCCCAGCAGAGTGAGAGCAGACAGGGGGAGGTGGCTGGGAGGAAGGTGACTGTGGTGGACACTCCTGACTGGTTCTGCCCTGAACTCTCTCTGGAGGAGGTGAGACAGGACGTGGGACTCTGTGTCCGTCTGTCTGCCCCAGGACCCCACGCCTTCCTCCTAGTCATACCAGTGAAGCAGCCTGCAGGAGAGGAGAGAGGGATGCTGGAGAAAATGGAGGAGATGTTTGGAGAGAGATGTTGGAGGAACACCATGATCCTCTTCACTGTTACTGAGGAAGAACAAAATCCTGAACAGTTCATTCAGTCGGGAAGCCAAGAGGTCCAGACACTTGTGGAGAAATGTGAGAACAGGTTTCACTGTCTCAACATTAAGGAGAGTGGGGATGGGCCTCACATCTCAGAACTGCTAGAGAAGATAGAGAAGATGGTGGAAGGAAACAGAGAGAGATTCTACAGCAGTGAGATCTACCTGGAAACAGAATCTCAGATCAAAGAAATGGAGAAAATAATTATGAGAGAAAGACTAAAGATGAAAGAGAGAGAGGAAGAAGAAACAAGACAGAAACTGGAAAGGAGTATAGAGGATGTTTTAATGAAATTTACACAATTATCTGCTGATTGTCATGCACAAATCAATAAACACGAGGATCGAATAACTGAACTTGACAGAATGGTGAGAGCAGAACGAGATGACATTATCAAGAAAGATCTGGAGAGAAAGCTGGAGAGAGAGATTCAGAAGAGGAAAGAGGCTCAATTGGAACTAGACAGACTGAGAGAGGAGAGTGAGAAAGAGAAGAGAGAGATGGAGGATAGACACAGACAGGAGATGGAGGAGATCAGGGAGACGTATGAAGGAGAGGCCAGGGTGGAGGCAGAGAGGAACCTCATGAAGATCATCATGCCTGAACTCCAGCAAAAACTTAGGAGTGTTATGACACAGAAACAGAAAGAATTCAACTGTAGGATAGAGGAGAAGGAGAGAGAGTTAGAGGCACTAAGACAAGGACTCAGAGAGGGAATTAGAGCCACAGTATCAACAGGAGGAGAGTTGATCAGGAGGACACTTGAGGAGTATTTATCAGCTTAACAGACTCTTGGAGGAAGATTTGTGATCCCATTATAATCAATTCATGTATGAATCAATCAGTGAGTGATACTCACTAACTTAACAGCCATAACAGCTTCTGAACATTGACAGTCTTTAGTGCCACTAGCAGTGAATTAGTGTCACTATATCGGTTTTGCTGTGATTATACAGCGAGTCACTGTAAGTTTACAGTTCTTTGTCTAACTCTGTGAGTTCTCTGCAGCAGAGGGCATGATTCAGTTCTGAGAACCCAACCAGGCCGTTGATCTGCTAAGCAGCAGAGATTCCAGTATCAGCACATTAGCATATCTATGAACATAAACAGTAGCATCAGTGTAGAGGACAGAATCACTGATCTGTGAAAAGTATCATTAGTGTAAAGGACAGAGCCACTGATCTCTGAACAGTATCATTAGTGTAGAGGACAGAATCACTGATCTGTGAACAGTATCATCAGTGTAGAGGAGAGAATCACTGATCTGTGAACAGTATCATTAGTGTAGAGGACAGAGCCACTGTGATCTGTGCTGGGTTTGGTGTCTTCTTCATCTCTGGGTAATGATATGGCCAGTGTGACACCTGGCCAGTGTAAGACTGGATACACTTTTTATTATTTCTGTGAGATGTATGCCCACAAACTTTCATAAATTCAGAAAGAACACATTTTTTATTTGTATTTTTTTCATATTAGTAATTTTTTGAAATCATATTAAATCAACAGACATTACATATATATGCTGAGTATTAATTTTTTGTCTACCTGTTCATATTCATAAGGACTTTCTTTTTCTCCTGTTTTTAAGTTGTCACCAATGTAATATTTTAGACGATTTAGACGATTGCCAGTCATTCCTAGCAGAGGTTATAGTGCAGGATTACATCTGAAGCAGCAAGTTATAAATGGAGGTTCTGGGAGGACAACTAGTTCTTGCTAAATTAAATGGACCATGTAGAAATTCGGGTAGATATCTGAGCTGGTTCAGTTTCATCAAATTACAAAGTGTGACTCAGGAGGATAAAGGTGATCAGACAGAGAGACCAGAGAGGAGAGTGCCTTCTTTCTTTCTTTTTTTATATTTGAAACAGTTAATATGTATTGAAGTCAGTAGAACAGTTCTGATGAAGCTCCACATATACATTAAAGATGTTGAAAGCAGAGGAGCCATATGTACCAGCTGTGGTGAACCAATAGGAAACTGGATGGAGAGATAGTGAGACTCAAACTGCTGTCTCTCCAGGCACAAGCTCAAGGCAATTCACTGCATAGAAAGACACAATGTAAGTCTTCCTCACTGAAACCTCTGGAACTGAACCTCTGATCTCCACTGGAACTGAACCTCTAACCATCACTGGAACTGAACCTCTAACCGTCACTGGAACTGAACCTCTGATCTCCACTGGAACTGAACCTCTAACTGTCACTGGAACTGAACCTCTGATCTCCACTGGAACTGAACCTCTAACCGTCACTGGAACTGAACCTCTAACCGTCACTGGAACTGAACCTCTGATCTCCACTGGAACTGAACCTCTGATCTTCATCGTCACATTAGAGACACCTCAGCTGCTGGAGGTGGATACTCTACACCAGGGCTAATCAACTATATTTTTCTGCGGGCCAAATTTGGCAGATAGCTCTGACCTGTGGTCCGGGGGAGGCAAAGTAACACTCCTGACGGAGTGTTTTTTCAATAGCCCTGAAATAAATGCTGCAGTTTAAAATGAATTCTCCCGTCAAAATTAAAAAATATTTTTAACAATTTATTCTGGGTCCGGATGAGATGGCATTTGGGTCCGTATCCAGACCGAGGTCCGTTGGTTGCGGACCACGGAAATAGAAATTTGCAGAGTTAATCAGGAATGAGATTGGGTCCGGACAGGACTGCGTTCGGGTCCGGATCCAGACCGCGGTCCGCCTGTTAGTGACCTCTGCTCTACACTAAGGATACCCAAGTGCTTTTCCAACCCTAACCCTAGCACACTGCAGAATTAAACCCAACACACCTGATCCCTTAAGAGCCCTCAGACAATCAGAGGCAGGTATGCTAGATTAGAGGGTCTGAACTAAACTGTACATGTGCAGAGTAGTAGATCATCAGAACTGGCCTTGGACACCTCTGCTCTATACAGCATTAGGAAACAATGGTCAATGGACCTCACAAGTGTCATTCTACACTATTCAAGTACTAATTAATCCATGCTGTGATGTGCAGATGTTTCAGTGATATCTGTGATATCTGGGGTATTGTGTATGCTTCACTCACTGGACCACCCGTGTCCCATTATGTTACGACGTTCCTCATTGAAGCCGTTTTGTGTTTCTACGACTTTCTCAGTCGATGATTCCTTTTTTCCTTTTTCCTTTCCTTTTTTTTTTCTTTTTGTTAAGTGAGACTGACTTTTGCTGCTCATTATCTTGCATGTTCTCTGCCTGTAAGATCTTTAGGTCTTGTATTATTTGATAATATTGTCTAGTGTGATATGCGTTTCATGGTGTCGAATGCACAACTCATTTGTAATCAATTTATATATTTTTTATAATTGTGGGTAAAAATATATTTGTCCCATTTCTCCTCTGCATCCATATATGTCCAAATTGCTGCTGCTGTCTGCACTGTTCACACTTTACTTTATTATATTTTCTTTTCTTTTTGTACAGACATTTATAGCTTATATTTATAGTGATATTTAAATGCCCTCTTGTTTACATTGGTTCTTTATTTAATAATGCTGGGTTTGCTTTAAAAACTGGGACCTTGAGATTGTGAATTTCGTTCCACCTCATGCACCACATGAGATGCGAATGACAATAAAGAATCCTTGAATCCTTGAATCCTTGAATCCTTGAATCTACTCATTCCCATAGTAACCTGTCTCTTGTCCTCTTGTCTTGTGGTTAGAGGGGTTTTCACAAAAAATGCTATATTCATTATTGAAACATGCAATAAAATGAAAGCATGTATGTTGTATTCCATGTTTCTGACTGTACTACAAGATCTCAATAAAAATCTCAAGTAATAATAATAATAATCTTTATTTGTATAGCACCTTTCATACATACATGCAACTCAAAGTGCTTTACAGAATAAATAAAAAGAAACATTTAAAGGAAGCAAAGATAAGACAAAAAGAAAATGTTAAAAGAAATTAAAGATAAAAAGGAAACAGACATCATAAAATAATGACAAATTATAAAATGATAATAATAATGTAATAAAATAAATATTAAAATAACATAAAATGTAACTAAATAAAAAAGTAAAGTAAATAAGATAATAATAATCTGGAAAACTATTAAAATAATTAGAACAGAGTTAGAGTTTCTTAACTAAAAGCAGATCTAAACAGGAAGCTTTTGAGACTCTTCTTAAAGCTATGCAGGGATGAAATGCCTCTGAGCTCTTCAGGAAGAGAGTTCCAGAGCTTTGGGCCATAGTGGCTAAAAGCACCCTCGCCAATCTTTAATCGGCTTTTAGTAATCACCAGTAGATTACTGTTTGAAGACCTGAGAGACCTGACTGGAACATATCTAATCATCATTTCACTGAGGTAAAGAGAAGCAAGACCATGAAGACATTTAAAAACCATGACTAGAACCTTAAAATCTATTCTAAAGCTGACAGGTAACCAGTGCAGTGAGTGGAGTGCAGGTGTAATATGATCTCTCTTTCTCCTGCGGGTCAGAACCCTTGCAGCAGCATTCTGAACTCGCTGTAGGTGAGAAATAGAGCTCTTTGGAAGAGCAGATAGAACATCATTACAATAATCTAGCCTTGATATGATAAATACATGAACAAGTTTTTCACTGTCAGCAGGAGAGAGCATATCTCGGACCTTAGCGATGTTTCGAAGGTGAAAGTAAGCTGTCTTGCATGTAGTCATGTGATTTAAAGCTGAGCTCATCAAAGGTGAGACCCAGGTTCTTAACACATAGTTTGGCATTCAGATTCATTTGATTTAAATAAGTCTGGACATCATTCCTTTGTGAATCACTACCAAGAACAAGAACCTCTGTCTTCTCCTATCGTGTTGTGGGTCAATTTGACCCTTTTCAAAGTTTGAAGATGTAGGAAAACTATTTAAAATCATTTTTTTCAGTATGAAACTTCTTCTACTAGGGTTAATTAGTGTAATCAACATATTATATGAAAATAATTCATGTCAGATATTTGCAACCACCCCCTGCTTGTTTATATCACATAGATACTGTTGGGGAAAATTTGACCCTTTTTAAAATTTTTTACCCTTTTTAAAAAAATTTTATTTTTATTTTTTTAATTTGTGTGTGTATGTGTGTGTGTGTGTGTGTGTGTGTGTGTGTGTGTACAATTGTGTGTGTGTGTGTTTGTGTGTGTTTGTGTGTGTGTTTGTGTGTGTGTGTGTTTGTGTGTGTTTGTGTGTGTGTTTGTGTGTGTGTTTGAGTGTGTGTTTGACTGTGTGTGTGTGTGTTTGTGTGTGTGTTTGAGTGTGTGTTTGTGTTTGTGTGTGTGTGTGTATGAGAGTGTGTGTTTGTGTGTTTGTGTATGTGTTTGTGTGTATGTGTATGTATATGTGTGTGTGTGTGTATGTGTGTGTGTGTGTGTGTGTATGTGTGTATGAGAGTGTGTGTGTGTTTGTGTGTATGTGTGTGTGTTTGTGTGTGTGTGTGTGTGTGTGTGTGTGTGTATGTGTGTCTGTGTATGTGTGTGTATGTGTGTCTGTGTATGTGTGTGCGTGTGTATGAGAGTGTGTTTGTGTGTGTGTGTGTATGAGAGTGTGTGTGTGTGTGTGTGTGTGTGTGTGTATGTGTGTGTGTGTGTGTGTGTGTGTGTGTGTGTGTGTGTGTGTGTGTGTGTGTGTTTTTGTGTGTGTGTATGTGTGTGAGTGTGTGTGTATAAGTGTATGAGAGTGTTGTGTGTGTTTGGTATCATAGTTTGAACATGGGAATTTTCACATTTTTATGAAAAACGATCCTAATTGAACCATTACCTGTTACAAGTAAGGAACACCATTGCACTAAATATTGATAGAATAATTTGTAATGTAGTTAGTAATTAAATATTCACACTGTTTGTTAGGATTTTTTTGGTTTCAGACATCTTTTGAACAATTAAACATGCACCAGGGTTAAAGTGACCTTAAACATAACTGCTGTTTTGAAGAATGCACAGAATAGGAGGGTTAATTGCAGAAAATTGTCAGACATCCATGTCTGTATATCACCTATGCAGTCAAACAGTGAGCAAATTGATTTTAGGGCTTTAGGTTCTAGAGAAATGTAAAGTTGTGTGTCATCTGCATATTGATGATAACTAATACCATGTTTGTTAAGTAGCTCAGATTTTGTGCCACAGTTTCTTTATAGTTATTAGAAACTTTTCAATACAATTCAAATCCTTTTCGCCGAAATTAGGTAAATTTATGAACTAATGCTTTTGTTGGTTTTGTGTTGTGTTGGTGCCCCCTTGTGGTTAAAAGTTCCAAATATAAACAATTTTAATTTCCTATTTTCTTTGCAACAGTGTTAATACGCAGTAATGCACAGAGGTATGTTTCTGTACTATATGACACCAAAAACTATGAGAAATATGTTCATGTAGATGATAAATGCAAAAGATTGAAACTATAAAAATAGAAACTTCATTCAAATATTTAAGTACGATCTTAATTTAAAAAATGCAATGACCAGGGTACTTCTAAATGTGTTAATTGCTAAATTACTGTTTGTCTGTTGTTTATGCCCACACATCAATTTTGTAGCACGTAAATAAATAAAAAACATGAGAGCTCTGTCGCTCTGAGGAGGGGGAGGGGCAGAGGTCGAAGCGAGGACACTGAAATAAACCTGAAAACGAAAGCGATGTTGTATTTCTTTCGGCGCAGCAAATTGGAGATAAATTTGTGAAAGTTTGTAATTGTAATTCATCATCTCTAAGACAAAGATCCGACATGAGCTACTTCACCTAAAGCAGCAGATGTGTGTGAAGAACAGTGAAGGTAAGAGGTGATCATGACATATTAGAGAAAATATATGTATTAAAGAATTCAGTTTCACAGTCACCTGATGATTATCTCTCTCTCTCTCTCTCTCTCTCTCTCTCTCTCTCTCTCTCTCTCTCTCTCTCTCTCAGATTTGTTGAGTTTAAACTGTAGAGGGAGATTAAGATGGCAACTGCAAACAGAAGTAAGTAACACTTCCAGAGTTTGTGAGTCCAGTTCATCACCCAGCATACATTACCCTACACTGGATTGTATACAGTAACATCAGAGAGCATTTTTTACTTGATACTTGAGGAAACTAATTCACTTGTGTGTGTGTGTGTGTGTGTGTGTGTGTGTGTGTGTGTGTGTGTGTGTGTGTGTGTGTGTGTGTGTGTGTGTGTGTGTGTGTGTGTGTGTTTTCTTACAGATAAATTTAAACTCATTGGCCCACATGACAGAGAGCTTCAGTCTGGCTCTACTGTCACTCTCTCCTGTCACCTGTCTCCTGAAACCAGTGCTGTTGCCATGGAGATCAGGTGGTTTAAGGGGACAGACTGTGTTTGTCTCTATAAGAACAGACAGGTGACAGAGGGGAGGGACTACGAGGGCAGAGTGAGTCTGTTCATGGAGGAGCTGATAAGAGGGAATATCTACTTACAGTTGAAAGACTTAAGAGACTCAGATACAGGACATTACCTATGTCAGGTGACCAGTGGAGACACAACACAGGAGCTCACAGTAGGAGTAGGTGAGTATTCCAGAGCTCCACTCTACATAATCTCAACATCACCATCAGTCTCATCTCAGAATGAACATAAAAAATAAAAACACAGACATAACAAATACTGGGAAGTGTCCCTCGATGATGATTAGGAAGTCCACAGAAGTTGAAAAAATTGTTTTTAACACCACATTTGTTTTATGTAACTTTGTGTTCCCCTCTCTTGTTTTACACAGGTTGTGGCATTTTGGTAAGCAAATAACAAATATTCTTCCCTGTAATGTTTTTCGTAAAGAATCTTATCTTACTGATAATCTGACAGCTTCATTCCCACAATGCACCTGTGCACTTTTGAATTGTAGAGACAGTGTAGTTTACCATGGCAACCAGAACACACAATAGTCTGGGAGTGATGTCACAATGAGATGAGTAATGTGATGATGTCATCAGCACCAGTTCCACACTCTGTCTCTGGGACCCTCTCAACTCCTCCAGTTACACTCACTTCTCACAGCTCAGATTTGTGTTAATACAACCACTACTGAAAATATCAGTAGTCTAGATCAGCACCTTCTCTCTTGTTTCTACTTTCTCCTTCTCCATATTTAACAGTACTACTACACAACTCATAGACCTACTGCTCCTCCTCCCACACCATCACTGCCTGCAGCCATTCAAATATTATTAGAAAAAATATACGTTACAACAACCAGCTGGTTAACAGTGTAATGCAGCATTGTGCAGATAGAGGGGGTTGTTGTCACTGATCTCAGGAAGCATCCTGGCTTCTAAGAGCTGTAAGACTGTGTACCAGAGGACAGATGGATGGAGGGGGAGGGAATAGATGTCTGTATCACTGAGTTCTGCTGCACAGATCTTGCCCTACTGATGCCAGTTATAATATTATATAAAGTTTAGGCAGTTAGCTAATTAGTTGATAGCTAATTGTGACACATTGCTAACCTACACACCACAGCATGTAGCACTTCAGACATGGATGACAACCTCACACTGTCTTATTCCCTTTGCCAGTCTGAGACAGCAGAGAGAAGACGGAGTGGTGAGTAAACGCAGGACTGGGGGTGACTGCGGGACTGGGGGTGATTACAGGACTGTGGGTGACTGCAGGACTGGGGTGACTACAGGACTGTGATGTGCTCTGTATGAATAAACCTTTTATTCTATAAAACAAGACGCAATCAACAGACATGCATGAAGCACAGACTGAACACAGACTAAGACAAACTAAACATGGACAAAACACAGACTGAATGCACACTGAATGCAGACTGAACACAGACTAGTCCATGAAGGAGATGATTTTATGATTATTACAAAGAGCCATACCACCTATTTGTAAACTTTATACTTTTTTCCTGAGCAGCTTCTGATGATGATGTCTTAATTTCACAGGTAAGCACACTATTCTTTATTCTGTTAGAGGTTCAGTTTATCAGGGAAACAGCTCAACTCACACACCAGTGTCATGGACCTACACTCAGAAACTACAGTCTCACACACACAGTACAAACCAGAGTAACACACCGGAGGATGATTTAATCTGTTTATTTACACCTGTTTAATACACCCACATTACCACAGAGCTGTGTGATTTATTACAGGTTTAATACACCCACATTACTACAGAGCTGTGTGATTTATTACAGGTTTAATACACCCACATTACCACAGAGCTGTGTGATTTATTACAGGTTTAATACACCCACATTACCACAGAGCTGTGTGATTTATTACAGGTTTATTACACCCACATTAGCACAGAGCTGTGTGATTTATTACAGGTTTATTACACCCACATTACAACAGAGCTGTGTGATTTATTACAGGTTTAATACACCCACATTACCACAGAGCTGTGTGATTTATTACAGGTTTAATACACCCACATTACCACAGAGCTGTGTGATTTATTACAGGTTTAATACCACTCATTGTAAATCTGATCCGTATGTACTTTGACTGTTCCTCAACTGTGTGACTTAGAAAGTGCATCTGTTCACAAAATTCATCCCAGATAATTACACAGATAGGCCAGAATTCAAGATACACTTGAACCAGACTACTACTAAACTACAGGAATCAATGTCACCACCTAGTATTTTGATTAACAATAGCAACTTAAGAACAACAACAACAAATGCTATCTGCAGTGTTAGTGGTCATTGAAGAACTCAACAACTGGTGAGTCTTCAGTCTACGTTTGAAGACGGCAAGAGACTCTGCAGTCCGAGCAGCAAAGAGAAGATCGTTCCACCATCTTGGAGCCAGGACAGAGAATAGTCTGGAAATTTGTCTTCCATGAGGCTTTAAGCATTGAGTTTTGAGTCGAACCATGCTTGAGATTCAGAGTGCTCATGGTACGAATCGGGCTTTGACCATGGTCATCATGTAGGGAGGGGCCAGTCCATTTTTGGCTTTGTAGGCAAGCATCAAGGTTTTATATCTGATGCGTGCCGCTACTGGAAGCCAGTGAAGATAGCGTAGTAGAGGAATCACATGTATGACATCATGGACAGTATGACATCATGGACCCTTCACTGTGTTTAATTCACTTCCACAGAGAGACAGAAGATGGACAGAAGAGGAGAGAATAAAAATGGATGAATCTGCTCTGCTGACTGGTGAGGAGGAAAATAAGAACTTTTGTGCCATGTGGTTTTATGCGTATGGGTTA
The DNA here is from genome assembly GCF_052324685.1 of Brachyhypopomus gauderio. Taxonomy (NCBI): domain Eukaryota; kingdom Metazoa; phylum Chordata; class Actinopteri; order Gymnotiformes; family Hypopomidae; genus Brachyhypopomus; species Brachyhypopomus gauderio. The sequence continues at coordinate 3,349,858 of NC_135217.1, forward strand.
TGAATAAACCTTATAATTCTTAGAGATGCTTTAACGTTTCAGTCATAGGTTTATAAGGCTATTGTGACATGAGGTTTAAATCTTTTTATTTAATATGCAAAAATACTTAAGATTTAACATTTGAAAGCAAAGTTCTCCTGATCCCTTCAGTACAGTCATGTTGACTGAAACTAAAAATTAATCCAATCCAAAAACATTTTCAGAGGTAAAACTTCAAAGCTTTTCTTGGTCTCCACTGAAGAACCTAATGTCTGTAATGGATGAACATAAAGCCTTGAGGAACACTGAGAGTGAAGATCAGCTGGAGAATACAGAGATCTGCAGCAGACAGATCCACCAGGAGATCAGACTCCTACAGGAAAGAATCATGAAAGAAAGAATAGAGATGAGAAAAAGGGAAGGAAAAGAACTTAGAGAAAAAATAACTGATGCTATAGATTCAGTGAGGAAGACAGAACAGGCTGAGAATCTTAAGAGGATAGTAACTGATCTTCAAAAAAATGAAAATGAATACCAACAAAAGTTAAAAGAGGAACACAATGAGGAGAGAAGGAAAGACCTAGAGAGACTGCTGCAGAGAGAACGTCAACAGAGGGAGACAGCAGAGCAGGAACTGAAGAGCCTCCATGAGGAGAGGAGACTGAGGGTGAAGAACCTCAGAGTGGAGATGGAGAGCAGAGAGAAGAGTTCAGTAGAGGCAGATGCACACCTCATTAAATCCATCCTGCCTGAGTTCCAGCACCACATTCAAACTCTTATCACACAGAGAGAGAAAAAGCAACTGGAGACACTGGGAAAGGAACTACAGGACAAGACCAGTCAACTCCAGGAGATGATGATCCTACTGGAACAACAGAAAACTGAACTGGAAGAAAAGAACAAACAGCTTGAAGAGAAAGACAAGCAGGTTGAGGAGAAAGACAGACTTCTAGAGGAGAAAGACAGACTTCTAGTGGAGAGAGACAGACTTCTAGAGGAGAGAAGCAGACAGCTACAAGACAGGACAGACCCAGAACCACAAGTCCCAGTCAGGAGAGGACACAACAACAACAGGGAGACCGCAAAGAGTGAGTGATTTCATTATGAAAAAAAAAAATAAGTGGAAGAAATGTTTTTTTTTTAAATGTCCAGTACTACTAAATGGTAAGTACATGATGATGTACAACCAAGTGTAGAGTTACTCTATACTAGGAGCTATGTCCCCGGCTGACAAAGTAACAATAGTTCGTTTCATATAGTACCTTAAGGATTTATTAACAGCCTATTTTCCAGATTGCAGTAAACTATTCTGTTATTTATTCTTATTCATTTCCAGTGAGTGGAGAATCCTCCAGTCCAGACTCTCCAGTGCTGGTTCCTGTACCAGAACTCAGGCTGGTGCTGCTGGGGAGGACTGGGTCTGGGAAGAGTGCAGCAGGAAACACCATCCTGGGCAGAGAGGAGAGGAGCCAGGCTGCTACATCTACACTCCCCCAGCAGAGTGAGAGCAGACAGGGGGAGGTGGCTGGGAGGAAGGTGACTGTGGTGGACACTCCTGACTGGTTCTGCCCTGAACTCTCTCTGGAGGAGGTGAGACAGGACGTGGGACTCTGTGTCCGTCTGTCTGCCCCAGGACCCCACGCCTTCCTCCTAGTCATACCAGTGAAGCAGCCTGCAGGAGAGGAGAGAGGGATGCTGGAGAGAATGGAGGAGATGTTTGGAGAGAGATGTTGGAGGAACACCATGATCCTCTTCACTGTTAGTGAAGAAGAGCAAAACCCTGAACAGTTCATTCAGTCAGGAAGCCAAGAGGTCCAGACACTTGTGGAGAAATGTGGGAACAGGTTTCACTGTCTCAACATTAAGGAGAGTGGGGATGGGCCTCACATCTCAGAACTGCTGGAGAAGATAGAGAAGATGGTGGAAGGAAACAGAGAGAGATTCTACAGCAGTGAGATCTACATGGAGACAGAATCTCTGATTCAAGAGATCGATAAAATAATTATGAAAGGAAGAGAAAAGATGAGAGAGAGAGAAGAACAAGAAACAAGAGAGATCCTGAAAAGGAGTGCAGAGGACGGTCTGATAAAATTTACACAATTATCTGATGGTTTTCATGCGCAAATCAATAAACATGAGGATCGAATAACTGAACTTGATAGAATGGTGAGAGCAGAACGAGATGACGGTATCAAGAAAGATCTGGAGAGAGAGATGGAGAGAGAGATGGAGGAGAGACACAGGCAGGAGATGGAGGAGATCAGGGACACTAGGATGGAGGCAGAGGGGCTCTTCCTGAAGATCATCCTGTCTGAACTCAAGCCAAAAATATGGACCTTTATGACACAGATGCAGCAAGAATTTAATTGCAGGGCGGAAGAAAAGGAGAGAGAGTTAGAGACACTGAGACAACATCTCAGAGATGGAATTAGAGAGTCAGTATCAAAAGGACAGAAGTTCATTGAGAGGACACTAGAGAAGTGTTTAGAAGATTGTCTGATAAGTAAGTGATAAAAACATACAGTCATAAATTATGTCTGTCTGAACAATGTGTAGTCCTAAAGGCTGTCTAATCAGTGAGTGATAATAACATATAGTCATAAAGGCTGTCTGATCAGTGAGTGATAATAACATATAGTCATAAAGGCTGTCTGATCAGTGAGTGATAATAACATATAGTCATAAAGGCTGTCTGATCAGTGAGTGATAATAACATATAGTCATAAAGGCTGTCTGATCAGTGAGTGATAATAATGTAAAGTAATAAAGGTTGTCTGATAGCAACAGCTCTTAATGTGTTTTACCAGATGTCTGATTCTGTGAATGTTTCCTTCTGTTCCAGTGTCACTGCAACTAGTTTTACTGTGAATATACAGTAAGCCACTGTAATTGTGCAGTGATTTGCCTAACATTGAATTCTCTGTAACAGTGAATTCACTGTAGTTATTATGTTCACTAATTACATTTTTGTCTGCCTTGGTCTACAGGCCCAAACAATTCTTAGTTACTTTAAAATCAGATTTTTTTTAAAGACATTGCCAAAATTCAGTGTAGAGTAGGCATATTTGTATTAATCGTGAGTAAAATTAGTTTTTAATTCAATGTGGATTACATAATAGGTAAATATGCGACATTGTCATGAATGTGCAGACATTTGTGCAACTTTATGCAAAGGTGCAATAAATTATTCCACCTGCAGGGGGAGACTCTTTCATTCAGGATGCCATATTCTATCCATATATTTGTCAGTGGGTTTATATCAGCAGACGTGTGCTGCATGTAGTTGATTAATGCAGACGATTGAAACGATAAAATAGCACTTTTATTCTCATATTAATTTTAGATCATAATTATTGTTATTATTATTAGTGCCACATAAAATCTACAACGAATTCGCCCTTCTGAAACTCAAGATTGCTGAATGAATGTGCGGAGGGGCGGAGCTTCCCGTGCAGTTGAGAATGACTGGAATGAAAACGAAAGTACTTAGGACTTGAACAGCAAAATGGGGTGAACTGTTCATGGGATGAATTTGTGACTGTAATTTACGCTGATCTGAAAGGTAGATATGTGTGTGAAGAACAGCAAAGGTAAGAGAAGTTGGCGTTGTGCCAATGCACGCTAGTCACCCACAAAACAGAAAATAATAAAATCTTATTCCCTACATAGCCTATCGTGTAACACTGTAGTAATTAACTGTTAAAGCAACAGACCGCGCGTTTGAGTAAAGCTGTTCTCTCTCTCAGCCTTTATTATTTTGAACCTATAAACGATCACGATGGCATCTGCATCGCGAGGTAAGACAACCATCCTTGATCAGTGTTTTGCGTTGTTTAGGCTACAATAACTTGGGCTTTAAAGTTTGAAATAATCTTTTTTTTAGAAAGAGTGTGAACACCTGATATTAATGTGTGTGTGTGTGTGTGTGTGTGTGTGTGTGTGTGTGTGTGTGTGTGCGTGTGCGTGTGTGTTCCCCAAAGACGATGAGTTCAATTGCAATATTGGGGATGCTTTAATGGGTAAGTATCTCAATAATATCGGTTTCCCTCTCTGAATAGAACATTTCAAACTTTCAAAACAATTTAAGACTTTTGTTCTATTCAAATAAATGAGGTGCAGCATACAGCATTCATGAGATCAGCTTATCACATACAGACACCAAACAGGGCACACATCTGGATGACAACCACGGTAGACAGGTCCAATAACACAAAACACTGTGTAAAGTTAACAAGAAAACATGTAATATGAAAAAAGTTATATGAGGGAGGACTGGCAATAATCTCTTTTTTATTAACTACACCCCTTGCTTTAAAAGCACTTTATTCACCCCAAATCTAGTAGGAGTAGTTATGAACTGGCATCTTTTGGACTGATGAGATTAAAGCAGTGAAACGTCTTAGGCCATTTCCTTCCTGGACAGAGAAATATGTAAAAAATTAGAACAGCTGCAGACATAACCAAACTTGAATGCTTATTGAGCTTTCACAGGGAACACGGGGTATCTAAAACATAATACTGCTATTTAAATAAGTATTGCTCAGTTGCTATCTCAGTGCAATTTGTATTTGCACACAACATAGATTTCCATGCTACAATCTTAAATAAACAATAACAATTTTAATATATAGATAAAAAATGCTACATTTGTCAGATTTACAAAGAGCAGTCTGTGCAAATCACAAGACGTACACTGCTGCACTGAATAGGCTCTCAGCATCGTACAGAGCTGCTTTGTGTCATCATGGGTCCGTGATCCAGCCCACAGGCGTCAACATCGCTATTTATTATTACAAGATAGCTATATTGTAGAAATACAATGAGATGTCAATGCAGTTTGAGCTATTGAGGGTTAAAGGCCTTCCCAACAGTAACATCTTGACCTTAACCACTGAGATACAACTTATTAGCAACCCATCGCTAACAGCCAGTGCACAGCAGAGCAAACTTAAACTTTCCTACCAAAATGATGCAAGCGCTTGTGTGATGTCATCCGAAAACTATGAATTGATAGCAAAGGGTGATTGATGTAGTGAATGATGGAAACCTACAGCACTTTTACTTGTTTTACCCTTTTCTTTTAGGTATTGGAGATCAGGTATGTTAATAATTATGCACACACACACACACACACACACACAAAGGATGTTTGGACTAACCGTAATTTATTTTCATGATTAATAGCTGATGCAGAGCAGTCAGGTACATGTCAGTGTCATATAAAGATGCTAGCTAGGATGCACACACAAGCTCGACAGAACACAAAACCGCTTGAGGAGAGAGTTTGTTGATCACAGAGAAGATTATATCTCTCAGATGTCCTGGCTGAACTTGGTACCCCGCTGGAAGATGTAGGATCCATCCTGGACTACAGTACATTCGGTGCCTGTTTGCTCCACTCTTGACTCCATTCTGTAGATGGGGTCATAACCCCATGGAAGGGGGGTGTTAACTGTATAATTGAATGTGAGTTACTATTGATGGCTGATCGCACGGTTTTACTCACTTTCACAGATTGATGACAACTTGAAAGTAGTGCAGTGGATGCAAAGGAAGACGTCTTCTCTGCTGACAGGTGAGTGTGTGAGGAGAAGGGGTCCACATTCAAGCGCAGAGATGTTTGGTGAAGATTCCACAAACTATACTGACAATCATGTTTAATATTTTAGCATGTATAAAAGGAGCAAAAGACATCATGAAAGAACTTACAGATATGAGCAGTCAACTGGTGACAATGAAAACTGCAATGCTATCTCAGTTTGCTGGTGAGTTCATGAGTGGTGATGTTATGCCATTACACAAATCTTAAATAATTTCGTTTCATGCATATGATATGGCCATAGGATAATTGTGGCCTCTTATTCTCTTTCTCTCCAGTCTCTCTATCTCTCGTCTTGGGTCATTTTCTCTACTCAACAAAAAGCTGTTGCTTTGAAACTAAAGAACAAGTTTTGTTTTGTTTTGGCTATTCTTTTGTTGGGAAGCCTTTTTTGCCTCATTGAACGAAGAGCCAGTCCTTCCCCTGGATGTTGATGGGAAGTGTAGTTCTGTTGTTGGGAAGTGTAGTTCTGTTGTTCGGAAGTGTAGTTCTGTTTCTCACTGAATGAGAGAGCCAGTCCTTCCCCTGCGTCCTTTTCTTCCCGCTCAAACTGTTCAGGGATTTTGCCCCTTTTCCTTTTACCCTCTACCTTCTCCTGACTGGTCCCTGTTGCCCCTTTTGTTCTCACTCCCAGTTAAGACCACTCAGTGGGTCCTATCTACCCCAAACCCTGTGGTGGCTCACCCAGTTCACCTCTGGCTAACCATCACGTTACAGTTCTGCTGTGTTCAGCTCTGTTCAGCCTGGTTTTCAGTAACACTGTGAAACAAAGCTTACATTTAGAGGCAGGTCATTAAATTCAACATTACTAATCTCATTCATATTTGTGCTTCAGTCTTCTTCAACAACTCCCAAGATATTTGTAATTCTATATGTGCTCCTTATACCATTACTGTAAATGTACTCAACATTCTGTAATCTTAATCTTATAATTCAGTAATCTTATAACTGTATAATATTATCATTGTAATTGCCATGCTTATACAACAGTAACAGTACAAAGTAGCCATCCGGATGAAAAAGATGAATTCCTAAAGAATACAGACCAAGAGATTGAAACAACGAAAAAGATACTGGAGGAAATAGCAAAGAAACTGCATGAACACGGCAATCAAATAGACGAGATCCTGAAGAAACAGAAAACTGAACTGGCAGGAATGGACAAACTGCTTCAGTGGGATTCCGAGAGTGGGACCTCTGGTTATTGGTAAGTAAACCTCTCTCAACATTAACACATGGTCAGTCTTCCTTGATAATCATGAATATGATAATCATTAAGTGGGTGATTGGGAATGTGCTTGAGAGATGACCACCCACTATACATACGTTTGTATTATTTATTACTGTTTAAACTTTGAGTTACAATATATGAATTGAATATATTCAACAATATATGAATATTGTTATTCATGCAGGATATTGAGCAAATTGGGAAACTGACTGAAACCAACAGCTACTAATGTTTCTGCTGCAAATCTCAGAAAACAGTATTATTCGGTAATAATGACAGACTTCCATAACACGGCATCATGACATTAAGAAGCAATAAATGAAAGAAGCAAACTGCCTATCATATATGTGGTGGTTGTCACATGTGAACGAACACTCTCGGTGGAATTGACCAGTGTTCTCATTTAGTAGCGCTGTTGAGTGGCCTGTAATGACAGACTTTTATATAGGTCTCCATTAGTAAAATAGTAAAAATATTAACATAAATAAATGTTAACATAAATAAATCATATGCTAAAACAACAAGTCTAAGTCTCATCGATCACAAGAGAAACGGATCCCAGTTATTAAATATCCCTGTTATATCCCACTCCAAATCCTTTCCCAATTAGCCAAATCCTCCCCAAGTTATATTCTTATCCTCCCCAATGATGTGAACACGAGGTACTCTTTACTTGCATGCCCTTTAATCCCATCTTTACTTCGTTACTGTTACAATCCCATCTCTGTTGTCTTGTAGTGCTATGGTTAGCATTACAAGTCTTACTGCTCAATTGGGGTTTTTTTTTTTTTTTGCTCACCTCGGATCCTTCCCTAAACCCTAATCCTAAACCCTAAACCCTAAACCCTTACCCTAATCCTAACTCTAACCCAAAGTTATCTTAAATGTTTTGTCCATTATTTTTTTTCTTTCCAGTTCTGACAATGCTCAGGAAACCAAGTCACTGCAGACTTCAGTATTTATTCCTGAAACCTATTTAGAGAATAAGAACAGACACACATACAGGTATTGTATGTGCATATTCCATGTTGACCTACAAACTGCACAACCAGGTTGTTGTATCTGACATGTTTCTGTCATATGGGTCTTCTGTCCTGCAGGTTCCAGTGCCCTCACGCTGGTGTGTTCCAGTGTAAAATCACCAACCTCGTGTTTGAGATGGAGGATAAGGGGGAGGTGCTGTACAGAATCGTCTCCTGGGACATGCGTCTCATGGACGGGTTAGGACACATGCAGCCTGCAGGACCCCTGTACAATATAGACTGCTTTGAAGGTTCAGTCAGTCATCTGCACCTGCCACACTGTGAAATCGCTTTGGGTAAATTCATGTTTGAAGCTTTATGATAAATCTTGTCTCCAGAATTCTGAAGATATTTTTCTATCCTAATTTTTGTTCATTTCATCCCATGGAGAACGTTGTAGTGCCCTGTAAGAATTTGGGTATTAAAGAGTATTAAATGATCCTTGAAAATAAATTCTAATGGGACGTGTACTGTGAGTGAGGCAGGTGTTGTCACATTGGACTCACTGGTTACTCTTCCCCTCCACACACACACACACACACACACACACACACACACACACACACACACACACACACACACACACACACACACACACACACACACACACATACACACACACACACACACACACACGTAGCTCCAGCCATACTATTATTTCACTGATAATTAAGAATTCTGCTTCCGGTAAACACAAAAACAATAAGATGGATGTACAAACAGTTGATACAAATAGTTTCTTCTCACTGTATTGTGTATTATGTATTACCTTAGCCAAGATAAGGTAATATCTTGCCTGCCTGTCTCATTTACAACCTTGAGTGAGCATAAATCTTAACACGTTGTGCGGCAATACTGTTCTCTGTCATCACTAATTCAGTGAGGAATAACAGAGTGTCTTCACTCGTTTAAGATGTTCATGCGTGAGAACAGGTTATGCAGGGCTGTGCTTCAGACTGTGAGGATCCAAACGCAGGTAGTGGTCAAAACCAAAAACACATCATGCCAGCAGAAGCACAGAGGGGCTAATCCAAAAGATCACAGTAGCAGGAAAGTACAGTCAGAACCAATAAATGTCTGGGGATGACAATTGAGGAAGTCCTCAATGATGTGTTTTCGACCTGCCTTGACCGAGGATGCTGGGAAATGGGAGTTCTGAGGTGCTGAGCTGAAGGGTAACATAACACAGACGTCCCTGTGATCTGCTGCTCACTCTGTTAGGATTTTGTGTTAGGCTTAAGGTTTTATGCAACAAACATTTAGAACTTTTAACAATATATATAACTTTCTTAACCAGGAAGGTATTTATAAAATTTAACTCAAATTTGCTCTCCATGATTAAACCTTTTTCTGCTTGTGTGTTACAGAGAAACAGGTTGAATTGGATGTGGCCCATTTCACATGTGATAATGTGGAGGTCATTAAACCAGTGAAAGTGACAGACACACATGTGATCGTTGCCATCAGTGGACTCTCTCTCTTTGGCCTGCTGCTAGACACGATTTTCCCTGCACGACACATCAATGCACAGATTCTGTTCTTCTGTAAACCAATAACTGGCAGGCAAAACCTGAAACAGCTAAACATCCATTTGCTCCCAGGGAACGTTCCAGTGAAAGAGGTACTTCACCTTTATCAAAACAGGGAGCTCTTCACACCACACCAGCATTATTCCAGTAACACTGTAACTGCCATTATTTACTATGTATTGTGTTAACAGTATATTACAATACAGTGATATCCTTTACTAACCCTGATACTCTTTTTCTATCATGAGAGTCCAACATGATTTTACTGCTCTAAACACGGCTTCTTAAACGTTCTCATTAACTCACTTGGATCAAGGTGTTCTTAAGCATGGAACTGCTAATTTACCGAACTATCCTGAATCTCCAAACTGTACTGAATCATCACACTGTACTGAATCACCACACTGTCCTGAATCTCCAAACTGTACTGAATCACCACACTACACTGTACTGAATCTCCAAACTGTAGAGTTTTTCCAACTTCCATCTTGTAATATCTATAGTTGTGTTTGTGAACAAGATCATTTTGAATATCGCATGAAAACACGTTTGCAGGTGCAGAATCATCATATGGATTTTAAACATATCAATACCAGTTCCTCATGCGTACTGATCCCTGGTAAAAATTACAGACCTTCTTGTGACCATCATACACCAGAGCCAGAGGTACCCACATCAAAGGATCATCATTAGATCATTAGATCAGCATCTTGGAGTATTCAGACTGCCATTTTCTTACTCAGGTTGCAACATTTGATCGTGACTGTGGTCCAAATTTCCACCCCACATTTGTGATGTACCCTAAGGCGGACCATGTCAAAGTAAGCCTCCTGGATGAGAACAAAGAGGAGGTCTGGAAGCCCCACCAGCTGTATCTTACAGGTATCCTGTGGTAATGCACGCAGTGGAACACTATACAAAATAGGATATAATCTGAGATACACAAAGAGAAGAGTGCTTACCAATAACACGTCATTTTTGTGTCTAACAGTCTTATAAACACATTATGTGGTTCTCTTTTTTTGAGCTCCTTGGTAGCCTTAAAAAGAGGCATGGCTTCTTAGTGTTTCATTTTTAACACTGATAAAAATAGTGTTTCATTATATTTTAGAACAGGTGATTATCATTTAACAAGTACTCGTTGGAAATTGTACAGTTCCTGCTTTAATAAAATCAGAGATGTTCAAAAGTTGCAAAATACAGTTTATAGGCTGGAGTCCAAATGAAGTCATGAGTAGGGACAGGAGATGGAAAATAACTTTTTTATATATTACCTTAAGTAGTTACTTTGGAGTCTGAGTTGAGTCGAGAGTCATTAGGTACGAGTTTCAAGTCAAGTCTGAAGTCTTTTTGTAGGCGACTTAAGTGCAACTAGTCGCACACACACACACACATACACACACACACACACACACACACACACACACACACTATATTGCCAAAAGTATTCGCGCTCACCCATCCAAATGATCTAATTCAGGTGTACTTCCATGGCCGCAGGTGTATAAAATTATGCAATAATAGATTCTGTCTGATCCCATCAGGTTGTACAGAGTCACCCCTGCTCAGTGTGGATGCAGGTATGAGCTTCCAGTATATAGAGCTCTAATCATCTCACACCTGGCAATACTGTGTTGCTCTTTCAATGCATTTGACAAGACATGCTCTTGACATGCATTTGAGATGCTTGAATACGTATTTTATATTATTGTTTCATACTATAGTGAATTACAGTTTTATATTAGAATGTGTATATTGGAGTGTGAGGCTGGTGGAAAGTGAATGTGTGTGTGTGTGTGTGTGTGTGTGTGTGTGTGTGTGTGTGTGTGTGTGTGTGTGTGTGTGTGTGATGGAGAGAAAAAATGGTTCTGAAGAGACATACACCTTGGTGTTCTTTGATGTTTTAATTCCAGGTGCTGCATTTGTGAATACACACAGGGAGGAGCTCATTCAGAGAGTTTCCTCAGTGATGGAGATAGCAGACGGGCTGCAAAGCAAAAGCATGATCAGTGATGAAATGTACAGCAGCATACAAGCAGCAAGAACTTCTCAGGAGAGAATGAGGATCTTATACCAAGCTCTGACATCAGGAGGCAGAGCTGTGGAAGAAGAGTTCTATGGAATCCTTAAGCAGAAACAGCCGTTCTTACTGAAGGAACTGGAGTCTGGACCCACCTAAGCTTAGAGGAGCTTCAGTCAAATGGGTCTTTACCCAGTTCTCATAGGTCTGTGACCAAGTCTGTGTACATGAATGAGTTCTAATGAGTCATGGAGAGATACAGCTCAGATGCCACTGAATCCTTGAAGCAGGATTGTGGACTTCAGCATGGCACCTGATTGTAGACTTGTTGTCTTCAGCATGGCATCTGTCCTGTTCTATACAGTACTATTACAGTTTTTTGCAGCTGCTAAGACACAAAAAGTGGTCCTTATAGCACAATTTCTGAAACAACTAACCCATGTAGCCTATCTATTGACCTGGTGCACTAAACAACTAACCCATGTAGTCTTATCTATTGACCGGGTGCACTAAACCTTAAGCACATTCTCTGCCTTACACTCATTTAGAAAATCTAAAACACACTTTTTGCAAAAACGTTAAAGACACAGCGTTTTAAACTGAAAACCATGTATTTCTTTTAGAAAACACTGCCACACAACTGCTACACTCACCTACCAAAATTACATTTACGGCATTTGGCAGACGCCCTTATCCAGAGCGACTTACATTTTTATCTCATTTTTATACAAGTGAGCAATTGAGGGTTAAGGGCCTTGCTCAGGGGCACCTCAGTCATGGCTTCAGGTCTGTGAATCTAACCCAGGACCCTCCGGTCACAAGACCACTTCCCTAACCACCAGGCCATGACTCCCAAATTCATTTCCAGTTTTCATGTTACAACACTTCTAGCTCATTTTTAGACATCAAAGCCTAATCCCTATAAAGAGGCCACAAGTTGCAAATCTTAGTGTGCACATCACTGGAGTTCAATATTATATAGACAGGGTTCGTACGGTCATGAAAAACCTGGAAAAGTTATGGAATTTGAAAATAGCAATTTCCAGGCCTGGATAAGTTTTGGAAAAAATAAAAATACTCAAATGTTTTGGAAAAGTCATGGAAATTTGCTTGACACAATAAATGTTTGTCGTTCTGATAACCGGAAGAAATATATATATAGCCTTTTTTTTCATTGTGCGGACCGCTAACGTAACTTCACACGTTAGTTCGCTGCGTTAGCGACGGACTCCAAACGGAGCTGTAGATTGTACTTTGACATGTAAATCAGCGTAATGCTGGTAAATGCCGATTCAACAATGGCTGCTTCAGTTGGACAAATACAAGCTGTGGTTTGAGAAAGACAAGGACATGTGCAAAATGTGCGGTTAACCAATCGGTTAACGATGGGGTTAGAGACTGAAAAGTCTGTCGTAAAGCAGTTTTCGTCGTTAAGCGTGACCCTAGATTTAGATACGCTTTAATCATAAATACAGTATAGAAAAAAACTGCGTGCGTACAACGCGAGAAAGAGCGATCGCGTTGTCGAGATGGGCTACGGTGGAGGCTGCGCTGCTTCAGCTTATCATACACTATACACCACTCCACTACACTCTACTGTGCTGCCACTGCACCTTCGCGCACCGCGCAAAATTACGAAAAGTCGGTCGTAACTCCAGTCCGTTGTTAACCAGACCCGTCGGTAAGCGGGGACTCACTTTTAGCCCGGATACGGCTTATAGCTACAACATTTTCCATTTAAAAAACTTTGTAGGTGCGACGTATATTGATATTGAAAATACGGTAAATGTTTATTTTTTCAATTAAACCACGTGGCTTTTCATTAATTTATGATATACTGTGGAATTTTGGCCTGGATTTTTTCTTATTTTTCATGTCTACACATATGTTTAGAGAATGTATAGTCATTGAAATTTGCCTGAAAGTCATGGAAAAGTCATGGAAATTAATTGTCAAAAAAGTGTATGAACCCTGTATAGAGATGACGATGAAGAGAATGAGGAAGAGGATGAGCAACCATAATGGATGAGATCAGAGCCACTCTGATTGACCATGTGGTCAAGCATATGTTGGGTTTTATGGAGGCAAAGAGTCCAACCTTATCTGTGCTGCTACACTGTAGCATCATCCAGACAATTCAAAATGAGAATAGATACGTAGTCCTCTATACATACTACATCATGTACTAGACTACCTCCTGGTGGGTGGCTATCCACCTCAGAACAGAAAGCGACCATCATCAATATGGTCAGAGCAAACAACTGCATACGTTTCCGACAACTTCAATAGCACATCATTACTGACAATGTCACCATCAGCAACATCCATTCAGTGAGTCTATCCGGACTGGGCCAGTGACAGTGTGAAACAACTGCGCAGTGAATTTGCCACTCATCATCATGCCACTCTTTGTCCCTACAACACTGCATCATCACCTTCTTCAACACAGAGCACAACATACTCATTCTCCATCACCAGGGGGATGAACCAGAACAGTCCAGGTTTGTTGTCGTTTGGAACAACATAAGTTTGCACCGGGCTGCTCAAGTACAAACTGGTTCACTGAACAGCCACGATTTGTTGTGATTCACCTTCACCAAACTCTCTATTGCTTTTGAGTTATTTTTGGCATGGAGGTGCCAACCCTCCAGTGTAAATACATTCAGCAGGTGATGGAGGCAGAGGTGTCAAGTAACGAAGTACAAATACTTCGTTACCTTACTTAAGTAGAAATTTTGTTTATACTTTACTGGAGTAATTATTTTTCAGCTGACTTTTTACTTCTACTCCTTACATTTTCACACCATTGTCTGTACTTTCTACTCCTTACATTTTAAAAATAGCCTCGTTACTGCAATTTCATTTCAACTTGTTTTCATTCCGGCATGTCATCGTTAAAAAAAACCATATCCTGACTAATCCGGATAGAGTGAATTTGATTGTGGTTGAATGAGAAGTATAAACATATAATATTCTGAGTAGTCGCATTGCCTCTGGGTTGGCTGCTTCATAATATCATTTTTTCACACTTAATACTAACAACCAAAAATAAAAACAACCTACATTTATTTACCATTAAAGTTGTCTTGGTCCTTCATTTGCTGTTGCGATTCTCAGCGAAGACCAAACTGGAACATTGTAACATATGGCAGTCGATATGTGGAAGATGGAAGGAAGAATAAACAATGTAAGCAGTATGGAAGTGTATATATGGCTGGATGGGATATAGTATACAGTATGGACATAGGGCTGTATGGAATATAGTATACAGTATGGATATAGGGCTGTATGGGATATAGTATACAGTATGGATATAGGGCTGTATGTAATATAGTATACAGTATGGATATATGGCTGGATGGGATATAGTATACAGTATGGACATAGGGCTGTATGGGATATAGTATACAGTATGGATATATGGCTGGATGGGATATAGTATACAGTATGGACATAGGGCTGTATGGAATATAGTATACAGTATGGATATATGGCTGGATGGGATATAGTATACAGTATGGACATAGGGCTGTATGGGATATAGTATACAGTATGGATATATGGCTGGGTGGGATATAGTATACAGTATGGATATAGAACTCTATGGGATACAGTATGGATATAGGGCTGTATGGGATATAGTATACAGTATGGATATAGGGCTGTATGGGATATAGTATACAGTATGGATATATGGCTGTATGGGACTGGGCTGATTTGTGGACGTGTGAACATACATCCATCCATCCATTATCTACCGCTTATCCGGAGCCGGGTCGCGAAGGTAGCAGTCTGAGCAGGGAAACCCAAACCTCCCTCTCCCCAGACACCTCAGCCAGCTCCTCGGGTGGAACACCGAGACGTTCCCAGGCCAGTCGAGAGACATAGTCTCGCCAACGTGTCCTGGGTCTTCCTCGGGGCCTCCTCCCCGGAGGAACATTGCCAAAGAAAAGAAAGAAACTAGCAAAACTTACAAATGCAAACATCCAAGTGTATTATTTCTAAAATAGCAGTAGGTGGCGCTGTCCTCCTATAAGGAGAGCCTGTACAAACACATCTCCTACTGCATCATGGATGGGTGAACCACGAGGGGACTGGAAGCCGACACAAGTGCTGCTAATACTGGGAATTACTGACTCATAAAATAGCCCAAGCACACCAACATAAGGAAGCGTGCCAGCCGATGTTGGCTCTGTTGCAGTAACTTTCTCCTCAACGACAGGCGAGGGCAAGTTTGTTTGAATTTCATACAGAGGCAACGCAAATTCCAGGAATCAACACCTTAATCCTCACAGGTAGAATCATGTCTCATGAGCATGAATAAATGATCCAATGGACAAAAGTCACTGATCCTAACCAACAAGTGCTCACAAGCAGGTCCAACGTGAATAACAACTGAAGAGATTAATCGAAGCGTGACCATGTGTGAGAAGCCCATAAAAGTTCTTGAGTATTGCTTGTCAGTGGTCTCAGAGTCTGTGGTTTAGGAGTCTGTGGTCTAGGAGTCTGTGGTCTCAGAGTCTGTGGTCTAGGAGTCTGTGGTCTAGCAGTCAAACGTTATTCTGCGGAGGAAAATGGAAATGACACTGCTCTGATGATGACAAAAGATTCAAGTCTTCTTTTATTCACTTGTATTTAGTTCAAGTCATTACTTGGAATTGAGGTGGTGATGGTGAAGGTTGAGTGTTGAGGGTGGAGTTGGTGTTGGGTCAGCTAGAGTGTGTGTGTGTGTGTGTGTGTGTGTGTGTGTGTGTGTGTGTGTGTGTGTGTGCATTTGCATGTATCGGGGACGTAGGTCACATATTGTTCACAGGCCTGCCCAATCCAGGAATGGTGTTTCCTGACACTTATGTGTAGATTTAGAAATGCACTAAGAAAGCCTTGATGTTTTCCTAAGTAAAGAGTGTCTGTACTTCAAGGCAGGATTGTTTGGTGATTTAATTAATGCTATAAGAACGTCAATGCAAATTTTGGTTAGCCTATATGTGAAGAGATTTGTACAAACTACTGAATCTTGGAATACTTTGTTCATAAATAACACTAGAATGTATTGACATTGTATATTGAAATTGCCATATGAAATAAGCTTTTCTCTGATGTTACTATTAAATATAACATATCAAATATAAATTCTTTAATATTTCTCTCTTCCAAGCAGCTATAACTTTCAAATCTAACTGTATCTGTATATAGTTCTTATATATATAAGGAGTTGTCTGACCTTTAAATTAGTGCTTATGTTTTGATATAAGGTACATGCTTCATACATGTATGTTAGTGTCAACCATGTGTTAGTGTTTGTCAGGATGAAATATTTTGGAGAGGTTTTGTATATGGGTGTGTGTGCAGGTGTGTGTGTGTGGCATTGTGTTATAACTGCATGTGAAGGAGATGAATGACCAAGAAGCCTATTGAGACAGAACACTCCAGAACATTTGAATAAAAATCATACACACACACACGCCTCCGTGCATCGTCATAGGTCAGTGAGGAGAGGTTACAGAACGGTATCTGACTCCCTCCATTGATGATGAGGACGAGTGTTAAACCTGATAAGTCTAGACGATTGTCAGTGGTGAAAGGAAACCTGCTATATTTTATTTCTGATCGAGGGAGAACTGAGATATTTTAAAGGAGAAGAACCTGTTAAATGTTTAGTATGCTGAATAACTTAGTATCTAGTGCCAACTAGATATTTATAGGGCAGTGGATCCAGAAGAACTTGAAAGTGCGCCACACCCCTAAACTGAATAATTGTTCTGTGAGTAGATCTACCTACAGACAGATAAACATAGTAAACAGAGCAAGAGTTGGTGTCTTGACAAAATCCCCATCATGTATTTATGTGACAGGAAACATTACAGAAAAGCAAATAAATGAATCTACATTTGAAACTAATTCATCAATTGCCATATTTGGTATCCTGGAGACCCAATCAGCCAAACTGAACATTTTAAAATGCAGCATAATATTGTGTGTTAATCTGCAAAAAGTCAGATTAACAAGTTTTTTTATTTGTAGTAAGCCGTACATGTGTTATGTATACTGGCTGACTTGTCCGTTTATACATTTTCAAATTCCTGTTTTTTTGTTTCTTCCTATATATTTTGGTGAATGTACATGTTGAGCCTCAGGTATGTGTCTCCTGAGTTTTGGTAAAAGGCTTCAAAACAACCGATCCCAAAACTCCACTTTCATAATTGATTTGCCTGCAGGTGACATTGTTCCCTTAATACAGAGTTTTCCTCCAGAAAATGTGATCTCACTTCCTGTCCCTTTGCCTCTGGTGAATGTGCTGTGGTTGGTGGATGGATCATAATACATTTTCTTGAACAGATCATCATTACATGAAAGGCCTGCATTAAAAATGCCAAGAGCAAACCAGTTTTCATACATATTGTAGTCATAAGGCACAGAGAACATAATGGCAAGTTCACCTACAGGATAGGATTCATTGGTGAGCATTTGGTATGTGAGGACCCCTACAGCTCCACAGGCTGTGTCTGATGTTTTGGTAAATGAACAAGCTTCTTTGGTCTTTTTTTGGATTGTAGGCTGTGGAGGACTGAGACAATATCCACTGCTGGTGTGGACCCTGTACAGGGAGAGAAGGAACTCGGTCAACATGAGGGATCCTGTCACCATTACTCTGGCAACATCAAGTGACAATGCTTTAAGATTGTTTTTACATTTCAGTGATTTTGGAAACTGAGAAAAGCTTCATTGTGTTAAGACCTAGATATAAATCCCTCAATTGCCCCCCGGGGATGAATAAAGTTTTCTGAATCTGAATAATTTGAATTATCCTGACTTTTTATCCTGAACAGTTTTAAACTGAATTTAAAGAATTAACCAAATTCATCAAGCTAATAGTCGATGTCTGATGCATTCTCTCTTTAACTCCTCAGCCTGTTACCCCATAGCAGCACAGGAAACCACAAAGTGAATGTTTAAAAATAATCAGAATTAATTCATTAAAGTGTCCATTCTTACTTACTTCGGGTTTCCCAGAGTATACGTGTCACTGAAGTTGGAAATTTCAATAACAACATTTCTTCCTGTGTTTATGCCCTGTGATATTTGTTCAGCACTTGTGCCGGTCAAAGATGCCCCAGGAATAATTGCTGATGTGAATGCCATTGCCTGTAGTGAATGAATAAACTAATAAATGAATTAATCATTCTTCATCATTACTATTATTCATGAATGTCCTTGTAAAGGCACAGGGGTAACCTGTCATGAAAGGCAAACATATAACATTGTTCAGCTTTTGTTGGACTGATAAGGGTCTCTACATTAAGACAATAAAAACAATGATATTATGGGTCTGTTTATTCTCTGCAGTTTCTGGATAGACTTTGTCTGTCTTCAGTTTACATTCCATAATTCCACAGTTCCACAGTTTACATTTACATAAAATGGCTCCCCCAGTGTGATCATATGAGACACTGTTTTACTCTCCCATGTAAAATCCACATAAACACATACATAATTTCCATTTTACATCATACTGTAAGATCCTACGGTCTTCTAGATTACCGGTTACACTCAGACAAACCGGATTATCACCCTTTTGTGAACACTGCTAACCCTGGACTAGTTCTACTGTTAACACTGCTAACCCTGGACTAGATCTCCTGTTAACACTGCTAACCCTGGACTAGATCTACTGTTAACACTGCTAACCCTGGACTAGATCTACTGTTAACACTGCTAACCCTGGACTAGATCTACTGTTAACACTGCTAACCCCTGGACTAGATCTACTGTTAACACTGCTAACCCTGGACTAGATCTACTGTTAACACTGCTAACCCTGGACTAGATCTACTGTTAACACTGCTAACCCTGGACTAGATCTACTGTTAACACTGCTAACCCTAGACTAGATCTCCTGTTAACATTGCTAACCCTGGACTAGATTAATTGCAACTCATGTGTTCAATTGATCATATTTACCTCTCTAACCAAATTGATGATCAGCTCAGCGGAGCTATAATAACTATAAATGATATGACAGATATGAAAAATGTAGTACATTTTCCATGAATAAGCCTGAATAGTAACAACAAAGGTGTGGTTTGCAAGAAGTAATCTACTTACCGGTACTTAAATTCGAGGTTTGCCCAAAGGTGTCACTGTGCAGGTTACACATCCACCTGGGTGACTGACTTCAGCAGTACAGCATCACGTTTTTGTTCTTGCCCCAGGACACGCCCACAAGTCACATCACTCCCCTTTCCAGTTTATAATTATACTTAACAAAATAGTCCCGTAGAACACACCTGACACAGGGGAGCAGTGAGGAGCTGCAGCTACCTTTACCCTTCATGACATCTGACCTTTACCTGCCTATTTATAAGGGCTGATTTCAACAAACTACACCTGATCCTTCATGTTTAGTAGAGGTGCTTCACCCTAAGACACAGGTAAGAACCAGATCAACCATGAGCTCCACCTACACCAGCATGCAGACACCCATGGGACGCGAGAAGGACCATCTCACCTGGACAGTTGGACCTGTTATGCTGCTCTTGGGCGTCCGGCTGGGTGTGACTCTGCCATTGGCTGGGATCACCCACCCAATCACAGGGCTTAGACCACTGAGCCACTCAGGAGTCCCAAGGACGAAAGGTTTTCAAGTGATATAACTTTCACATTATGCTATTGGCCATAAGACAGTAACACAGTCAGATCAATTTCATCAGTCAAGTTGAGAGGGTTGGAGTGATCTGAGGTTGTTAATGCAGTATTAAAGCAAAGCAATCAGGGGTTGGAAGAATGGACTCTTTTCAAGTATTTTCTGTCATTTTAACCCATCAGGACTCTTTCAAATACATGACCAAGAAACATTACATGTGGTTAAACACATTATTGTTCTCATTCATACTCCAGTTTCTGAATCTTTCTTTGACACAGAGAAGTCATTTCTCATTCATAATTCATTCATAAGCACTTGAACCTTTATTTTCAATTAGTCAGAATTCATATGAATGTAATGTATGGATCAAAGTTCTTAAAGTTCACTACATGTCTAAATATAGATATGTTTTCACGAAACCCTCTCTGATTGAAACTGTGTAGTCCTGTGCAGGCATGGAAAAAGCATGTTTTGGATGGCAGCATCCCAGTCAGCAAAGACCTGTGTGTCCACACTAACCACTTGGTGTCTGACTTGCAAAAGATTTGAAATATTTCTGCCTTAGAAATGTATGTATGTTTGAGTGCTATTCAAGAGTCTATGAATGTACAGCAGGGCTGTTTGAGGGCTAGCAGAGAGTAAGGACTGTTTAGGGTTCCACCAACCCCAAACTAGTCTCAGTACAGGAACGGCTGTGAATCTTTGTATTAGGAAAGGACAAGGCTGGTTTATTCTTATAGCGCTTTTCATGCATAGTGGCAAAGTAGCAAGATAACATGGCATTTGTAGAAACAGGCCCAAATGAAAAATTAGCTGTGTGTGTGTGTGTGTGTGTGTGTGTGTGTGTGTGTGTGTGTGTGTGTGTGTGTGTGTGTGTGTGTGTGTGTTTATACTTTATTAATCTCTGTTGCAGTGGCAAAGATGGTGTTGCTTTTGGCACAAAATCTCAGTAGTGTCGCAATCCACAGTTATCCAGAATAAATAGAACACGTTGTCATGGAAATGCCACACCTTCAAAACAATCATGCCTGTTTCAGGTTAGGCCTTGTGATGGTACACTGATACTCTTGATAAACTGTCTGACCACAGTAGTCAGAGTAGCTGACTGCTACTCTGTCCTTCCACCTCACACACATACACACACACACATACACACACACACACACTCACACACACACACACACACACACTCACACACTCACATGCACACACAAACACACACGCACACGCGCACACACGAAGTTATACAATTATACAATGTTTTGCAGTTTTTTGCTAAGACCCAATTTCTGAAACTATGTCTCTTTAAACCGCAATTACAAGGGGACAGTTTTTTTTTTGGTTTTGCATGAACACTACAGCAACACATGCTGTATATACTGTAAACACATAGACAACAAAAACAACAAACAAACAAAAAGAGAAAATAACATCAACCATCCTCCAACACCTGCTGAATGTATTTGCACTGGGGACAACGTCACATCCTTCTGCACACTGAAGTAAATCTGAATACTTTATAATAAAGACCTTGATGAGCTTTTATATCATAATTAACTAATCATGAGGGGATCAAATATTTAAGGTGATTAGAACGAGTCTCATACCTGGTTGTTCAGTTCCATCTGCTGTTCTCTGGGCTGTAGGTGGTGGATACTGCAAACACTGATAAACGTCCTGGTTTTGGTCCCTCTTCTCCCAATTTCATCTTCATCATACACATTCTGGATCACAGAACTCATCAAGGCTGCTTTATTTATATAACACATTTCATACAGACCAGCAATTCAAAGTGCTTTCCACAGGAAAAAAGAAAGAAGCTTATTACGGCCCAAGATTTATCACCTTGGGAAGGTTATTGCCAAAAAATATAATGAATAAAAATTTAAACAAGATTTTAAAGGAATAAAATAGAAAATAAAATGAATAAAATTTAAAGAAATCAAATTAACAAAGGGTTTAAAAAATAATATAGCTGTGACGCCGAAGCCGTCGGGACAGAGGCAGCCGGAAACGCAGGTGGAATGAACGGGGGTACTCAGATCGCCTCGTTCAGCCGCTGATGGGTGTCCTCCCACACCCGCTCGCTTCTCCGACACCACTCCTCGACGATGGGCTGGTCTGAGGAGGCGGCGTTCCAGGGGTAGAGCGACGGCCGATGACCGAGCACACACTCAAACGGTGTCATCCCCGTGAGTGAGTGAGGGGAGTTCTGTGTGTACTCGGCCCAAGGCAGAAGGGCGCACCACGTGTCCGCGTGCTCGCTGCAGTACGCGCTCAGGAACTTTCCCACCTCCTGGTTCGCGCGCTCCACCTGTCCATTAGCCTGCGGGTGGTAACCAGAGGTTAGGCTAACTGTGATGTTGAGCTTGGACAGGAACTCCCGCCACACACGCGAGGTGAACTGCGGTCCTCTGTCCGACACGATATCCTCAGGCAGACCGAACTGCCTGAACACGTGCCGAAACAAGAGTTCCGCTGTCTCCCACGCGGTGGGCAGGCTATGCAGAAGAAGGAACCGAACCATCTTGGAGAAGTGGTCAATCACCACCATAATGACCGTGTTCTCTTCGAAAGGAGAGAGGTCTGTGACGAAGTCCAGAGCGATGTGCGTCCACGGTTGCCTGGGTGTAGGGAGAGGGAGGAGCTTACCCGCAGGAGGAGTGTGTGGACCTGGACAGCGCATCCGCACGCTGGTTCTTCTCCCCCTACTCAGTGACTACTGAGTGTCAGGCCCGTCGCGATGGGGCAGGCAAACCAGGCAATTGCTTGGGGCCCCAAGCTGGCCTGGGGCCCCCAGACAACAACAGGTTAAGAATTAAATGCAGCGACAAACTGTGTGAGCCCCACTTTACATTCTCAAAGTCATGAGCAATGACACTGTTCTCAGAATCCCCCTCAACGGGGCCCCTCCCACCAGCTGCTGAAGGCAGGCAGACACTGTCCTGACAGACAGCCAAGTTTTAGACGCCGGCAAATATGAAACTTAACCATGAAGCGAATTCCATCAGGAAGCCAAAAGAGAAAACAAAAGAAGGAAGAGGAACACAAAAAACTAGTGGTGGGCCGTTAACGGCGTTCGTTAATTTGATACTCTTATCGGGCGATATAAAAATTATCGCCGTTAATCTATTCTTAAAGTTGGGTTGGGAACAAAATGGGTAAGCAAACTATGATGACTTTCAACTTGACAGTTTTTATTCCTAACCAAATTGCACAGTAGGGGCGAGAACGAGTTTTCAAACCTGTGAATTAAAAATCGTACGTGTGTTTACATGGATGCAGCCACGAAGTCGCCAGGTTTGCTTCATGGAAAATTCATTTTTAGGAATGTAAAATATTACCGGAACGAAGCTCGGAGCGGTCGTTTTCTGCATGGTCCTAGCGCAAGATTCGTCGCTATTTAAATATTTCTTTTTAACCGTTAAAACTGCAGAGGACCAAACCGGCTTTTGAAAAAGTCCCCCCCAAATTATGAAGTTAAATGTACTAAATGTTGGCTTACATTTCAAATATCATGTTTAGCTGAATAAACATGTTATCAACCCCTTTAATTGTACAGTATGTAGGCTTACAAATTCATGTTTAACTGAATAAACCGTTGAACACGAGTAGCCTACATTTTATTGAGTATGTTTTTTTTCTTCAAATATCAAAGTAGAACAGCTTCCTCAAGCAGTCATTGATGCATTTTGAAAACAGGAGATGAGCCCCTGGTCTAATGCACTCTCTGTATTAAGAAACCCTATCTCAAAAGCTGACTTTTAGTTATTACTTGGGTAGCACACATATGAGCCATTTTAATATAGATTAATCTAGATTAATTTCAAGATTTCAGTGAGATTAATCTAGATTAAAAAAATTAATCTATGCCCACCCCTAAAAAAAACACAAGACAGTGGTAAGTGATGATTTACACTGGATAAATTAGGCCTACCTGTACAAATGGTGTAATTTAGCAGCAGGTAGGCTAAAAACAATATATATGTCCCGGGTAATCCCATACTTAAATCTGCTATGTTCAGCTACAAGTAGTAAATTTGTAAAGTAGTTAGTTTGAGGTGTATATGCTATGGTTCTTGAAGGTGGACCGCGGCCAGATATGTTTTTTTTTTGGCCGGAGGGGGGTTTGGGCATGAGATTTCTGGTGTGGAGGTTGGGGGGGCCCCGGTTGGTGTCTTTGCTTGGGGCCCCCAAATACCTTGAAACGGCACTGCTGAGTGTATTCCAAGTGAATTTTCTGATTGTATTTCTGGTAGTTAATCTCTTTCTGGTTTTGTCTTCTGCCCCTGTCTAGCCCTCTCGTACTTCTGTCTGACCTCGCCCGAGTCCTCTGATCTGGCTGTTGGTGTCCTGTCTACCCGTATCCTATTTCTCCCCTTGCTGTTCCCTTTTGGTGTATTTTGTCCTCCTTTCATTAAGGGAACTCTGCTTGCACACTCTGCTTATGGATCCTCATTCACAGCCTGATCACCAGGCGTTACAGTATCTTTATTCCTCTTAAATCCACTCGTCTCTGTGTACTTGGCTAAATTTTGAAACATTGAACACACACAAATACACTTTCAAAATACACGTCAAACAGCTAAAGCTCAGTGTGTTGCCAACAAGCTGAGGATAATTGTCAGTAAGAGAGAGTTCAGCACTAGAAGACGAAGAACAATCGTCTTCCACCCTTCATGTTGAACTAAGAGAGGCACAATAAACATCAGCCAAAATAATCAAACATTACCTACAGAAATGATTATTTTATTAATAGCTGTATGATTAGACAGGTTCTTCTCCATTATTTATTTACTTTGAAATAAAAAAAAAAAGATTTTTGCTGTTTTTGCCCTGTTCTCTTCTGCCATTTTAAAGACACAATTCAACCCAAGATCTATGCATGCACACACCAATGTATCCATGATCAACTCATTCATCCATCCATCCATCCATCCAGTGTTACCTGAAACAGGTTGTTTAGTTCCATCTGTTGTTCTCTGGGCTGTAGTTGGTGGATACTGCAGACACTGATAAACGTCCTCGGTTTTGGTCCCAGTTCTCCCACTCTCATCTTCATCATACACGTTCTGGATCACAGAACTCCTCTGCTGCAACTCCATTGGGCAACAAACAAACACACACACACACACACACACACACACACACACACACACACACACACACACACACACACACACACACACACACACACACACCCTGATTAAACACACTTGGTTCCTGGACCTGAAACTACCCACTAAATGAAACTGCAGTCACCTCCTGAAACGTTTCTCTCTGACAGCAACATTTCTTTGCTTCTGCATTCATTTATGCTTTGTAAACTACACATTATTTATGTGTGCTAACCACTTGCTTCACATTTTCTTGCACTGATGATGCTGTGAAAATGTACAGTAACAACACAATAAAGACTTCCTACTTTGACGGATGCTGAGGCTTCTGTTTTCCATCTGACTCTATTTGTTCTGCACTGCAGTGAATCTCTGAATAGCTCATTTAATGTCAACACTGAGGTGGACAAGGACAAGACATGGTGGGTTCATTTGTATAGATACTGTCAATTCAAAGTGGCAAAGTAAAATGACTTTAGCAATTACAGGCCCAAGAGAAAAAACTAACAGAATACTGGACTCGGGACCAACCACAGTACTGTAGGCACAGACACAGATGTGAAAATGAATTCTATTATCTCTACAGAGCACAATATAACTGTTTCTGCACTGGGGAAAACCACTATTAGACAATGCAAGGCAAGGCAGCTTTATTTATATAACACATTTCATAGAGACCAGCAATTCACACAGGAAAAAAGAAATAAGCTTATTACAGCCCAAGATTTATCACCTTGGGAAGGTTATTGCCAAAAAATATAATGAATAAAAATTAAAACAAGATTTTAAAGGAATAAAATAGAAAATAAAATGAATAAAAGAATTTAAAGAAATCAAATTAACAAAGGGTTTAAAAATAATATAGCTGTCAATTGAGAGAAATTTAAAATAAGTTTAAGATAAAATAAATGATTAAAGAAGATAATATTAATGAGAAAGAGCGAGAGCGACTTCTGTTTATGCTGCAGGAATGTCAGGCACTTTGTATGTGTTTTCCCCTCCCAGCACCTTCCTGTGTTACAAGTCAACCTGTGGGACCAAATCAACCCAAGGGGAGAAACATCTGATTTAACTGGTTATTTTACATTTATATTATATAATAATACATCATATTATGATATTATATATTATATTTATATAAAATTTCTCCAGAAGACATCACCATAGGGGGAGGTTTCTGTGTGCACTGGAGCAGCTCTCACACACACCCATCCATTCACCCTCATCATATTGACCTCAGGGTCACAATCAGAATCTTCATTGTCCTGAGGAAGAGTCACAGCGATACAGATGATACAGCGAAACAGAGTAAAATTATCCCTCCAGGTCAGTGTTTCTGAACATAGTTCTCAAGCCCAACACAGAGTTCATAGTTTTTGCTCTAACACCCTCAGTACACTGGTGTCAGGTGTTCAGTGTTGTTAATCTGCTGATACAGACAAAAGTGTTTATTTCAATAATCAATATGGTAAATACCGAAAAACCATCTCCAGAAGCCTCTGATTGGTCTCTCTGCAACAACAGTTGCTTTCCATTGGCTATTGACATCAGCCCGGCCTACATAAATCCACACACACACACACACGCACCCGCACACACACACATACATAAGTATCTAATACCGTTGCTTCAGTGTTATAATAAGTGTTATGGCTGGTTAAATGGTTAAGAGTGGATAGACTTAAATATACACAATATGCATTGTCTTCTGTGTGGCTGATATGGTTTTAAATACTAACTAATAATAATACTAAGCAGGGCTCTCAAGTCTCACGCATTGAGCGTGTGACACACGCATTTGACCGTCTTCACACGCTCACACACCACACTTCCGATTTCACACGGCGAGAAAAAAAAATCTTTCGAAAAAATAATGCGCAATTTCCAAGTTTCGGCAGAAAAAAATGCGAATTAAGCCTTGTTTCCATTCATTACAGTTATGCGAATAAACTTTAGACCACGTGAGAGGACGCCAAACAATAGCGGTTTTACGTCCATCTGTCAGTTACGCATTTTTGCACGTTGAGGTTTTGAAACATTTTTTTCTTTTTCTTTTCTATACATGGAGAAGTTAAATTAAATTTTTGCTCTCTCCAGAACTGTATGCATTTTGTATGCATTTGCCAGCTTTACATCGAGATCATATACAGAACCACATGACTTGAGGCATGATACGTCATCGTTTATGCGAAAAACCCTTTTCCATCCAGTTTTTCCGAATTTTGGCGATGCGATAGTCTAACTTTTCCACCTCCTCCTAGCGTAAAAATCTTTTTGCGATATTTGGGGCTTTTTTTGAATTTTGGTCTTTTTCCATCCAGCTTTTTTCATGAAAAAAAAACTTGGTGGATGGCGATCAATCGCGATATACAAACACCTCCCCCCCCCCCCCCCCCCGCTCAATAACTTACGTTCGCCACCCCCCCCGTCAACAACTCTCACACTCTGACATGAATCCAAAACTTGAGAGCCCTGATACTAAGTCATTCTAGTGAGCAGTGAAACTGATAGAAACTTGCTATGACTGAAATTGTTAGCTAAGGAAAGATACATGTAGACAGATGTTGTGTCATTATGGGATGCCTAGTAGCTGTTGTGAATTAGCATGATGCTAATGTTTGTGCTGTGTAGTCATATTAAACAATCCAAGATAACTTCATCACTGCTTCTGTATTGATGTCTTACTCCCATAATTATAGTCAGTCCCACCAGGATTTCGCGGGCCTTTTTTGTGATTGTTGCGGGCTAAAATGTTTGATGTTGCGGGTGTTTTTCAAAAAAATTGCGATGGAAATTGCGGTGTGTTTTTGCTTTTTTGTGAGTACATTACAATAGGGAGTAAATGTTGTATGGTTTCCTCTATTTAGTAGTCCATTTTAATTATCTATTTACCTATTTATTCAGGGTTGCCAACTTTTCAAGATCGCTTGAAGTGAGATTTGAACCTGGAGGGGGTGGCGAACATTAATTGTTGACGGGGGGGGGGAGGGAGGGGGCGGAGTTAGCGAACGTAAGTTGTTACCGGGCGGCCTGTAAAATGGACACAAATTAAGTATTATATCGAGATCGATCGCCACTTGCGTGCGCTGCAGTGACTTCGCGGGCTACCGTTGCATTGTGGGGAATGTAGTGTTTGTGCGTGCAAAACACCATCGGGCGGCTGTGGCCTGGGGGCCGGTTCTAATAGTAATTAAATATCATCCAGGGGGCCATAGATAATCAATTCGCGGGTCGGATCTGGACAGTTTATCCCCGCTTTCATGTAGTGTACTGGGATACTACATTTCCCGATCTTTTTGCCGTTATTTTCGTCGCTCATGCTGCTTTCAGTCTGCTCCTCTTGAACGTATATACGGAAGTAAGGCGGGAGTTTGTCGACGTCACATCAATACGACATCAGTGATTGGTCAAATTTGCGGGAAAGTTGCGGTGATTAGCTGAAGTTGCAACACCGCCCTGAATTCGCGGGGTTTGCTTGAAGTTGCGTTGAAGTTGCAAATCGCAACATCGCGACTTTCTGGAGGGTCTGTATAGTGAGAAAAATATGTCTTAGCTACGCCCTCTTAGCTATGAATAATGGCGCATTTCCACTAGGGCCTACTTGGCGCGGTACGGTTCGATTCGCGACGGTTTGTGAGTGTTTCCATTAGTACCAGTTCCCTGTGAGGTACTTTTTTCGTACCGACTCGCTCGAGGTTCTAACCGTTCCGAAGCGGTACAGTTCTGTGACTAATAATTAGCGATCAAAAAATCCAGGGCGAACTGGACGGGGCCACTAGAAATGTAAAGGTTTTTAGCGAGGTTTCCGCGCTAATGGCCACTCATGGCTACCAGCGGTCCATTCAGCAGTGCCGGTCGGTCCAAGCTAAAAAAGCTTAAAAGCGATTACCGGGCGGTGAAGGACCATAACGGACGCAGCGGAGCAAACCGCAAAGACTGGAAATGGTTCCAGCAAATGGTTGTCATATACGGTCACCGGCCAGCCAGTAACGGAAGAGAAAACGTGCTGGACAGACACGGCAATGTTGGTGCTGGAGGCCACGGAGAATGGTGAGTGTATTGTGATTTCACAGTTTTACTACTAGGCTCGTAAAAGATGTAATATGAACGTAATATGAACGCATCTATTGTAAACGCAGGAATTTAGAGCTATCAATCAATCAATCAAATTTTATTTATATAGCGCTTTTTACAACAGTTGTTGTCACAAAGCAGCTTTACAAGTGCCGAGTCCTAGCCCCCAGTGAGCAAGCCAAGGGCGACAGTGGCAAGGAAAAACTCCCTAGTTTTTGCATGAGGAAGAAACCTTGAGAGGAACCAAGACTCAGGGGGGGAGCCCATCCTCCTCTGGCCGACACCGGTCACCATGACAACAACAACAATATAGACAGAATGTAGACAGAATGTAAAAGATGCAATAATGTCCATTTAGACCGAAAAAGATGTAATAATGTCCATCATGGTGTAGGCATCCGGTTAGGCAGGAGGTGGCCGGCCAGGATGGATCGCTTGTCTCTCCTCATCTCATTATACCTCAAGCAGGCGGGCAGCCATGTGGAGAAATGAAACAGGGAAAATTAGCTCTGTATGAGGACATATACAGGACAGGTAAAATTATAAACATTTCTGGAGTGTGGCAGCAACTCCGGCACTAAGTTAAATTATTACAGCCTAGCTAAAAAAAAAGGCAGAACCAGAAGGTAACATAGGCTTGGGGGCATTCTGAGACAATGGCATCCGTCCACTGCACTGTCAACAAACTTGAGTGACCACGAGCAGTGACAGGATGACAGCACCAGTACCCCAGTCTACCATAAAACCCTTCGTCTATGAACCCCTGGATCTGTACCTTTATCTAAGGGGGATATTAATTATCAAATGCTAGACTAAATAAGTGGGTTTTCAACCTAGATTTAAAGATTGTGACTGTGTCAGAGTCCCGGACACATTTAGGAAGATTATTCCAAAGCTGGGGGGCCTTATAAGAAAAGGCTCTTCCCCCTGCTGTTACCTTGTTAATTTGTGGAACTAATAACAGACCAGCACCCTGTGATCTTAGTTGATGTGGGGGTTCATAGTAGGAAATAAGTTCCTGGAGGTATTCAGGAGCAAGCCCGTGTAGTGCTTTATATGCTAATAATAGAATTTTAAAATCAATACGAAATTTAACTGGGAGCCAATGCAGGGCTGATAGGACTGGTCTAATATGCTGAAATTTTCTACTTCTGGTCAGAACTCTAGCTGCGGCATTTTGAACTACTTGAAGTTTATTTAGATTCCTATTTGAACATCCTGACAGTAGTGAATTTCAGTAGTCTAGTCTAGAGCTAACAAAGGCGTGCACCAATTTTTCTGCATCATCCTGTGATAATGCATTTCTTAATTTGGCAATGTTGCGGAGATGTAGAAAAGCTATCCTAGTAGTATTATCTATATATTTATCAAATGATAGGTCGGAGTCGAGTATGACGCCTAGGTTTTTGGCTACTGTGCCAGGTGTAATGGGATAGTCTGCAAGATTAAGCATTAAATTTGGAATTTTCTGTCTTGCGGCCTTAGGGCCCACAAGGAGAACTTCTGTTTTGTCCTCATTTAATTGTAGGAAGTTTAGAGACATCCAGCATTTAATATCTCTTACACAGGCCTCAATTTTTCCTAAACTGAGTTTGTCATCGGGTTTGGCTGATATGTAAAGTTGAGTGTCATCCGCATAGCAGTGAAAGTTGACACCATGTTTGTTTATAACTGTGCCCAATGGTAGCATATATAATGTAAATAATAGTGGTCCTAAGATGGAGCCTTGCGGGACCCCATATTTAACCATTGTATGTTTGGATGAAATATTATTGAGCTCTACAAACTGATAGCGATTTGTTAAGTAAGACTGAAACCATGAAAGGGCTGTGCCTGAGACTCTGAGCTACCTGTTCTGAGCTATGTTTGTAGTTAATGTTACCACCACAGTCACTACTGTACAATAGCTAGCTCTTAGCCTTGCTAGTTGCTAGTTAGCTGTAGCCATAAACACAGCATGAGCAGCAATGACGTGCTACACATTTTGTGCAGTTACGCTATATTGTTGTTGCTTTCACGGGAATGCTTGTGTTTAATATTTGTTATTTTTTACGTTCAAGATTCCCCTTCCACTGACGAGGCGAGCGGAGTTGGCGGAAAGTGTTTCCTTCAGCCGGGCTTTCCTCGGGGTGCTTGGCGAACTTGTGAACACCATGCGAGACAGACGCCAGTAAAAGCACACAAAATGTTGCTTGTAGTACTATAAATATTTATTTCATATAAAGCTATACGTATATATTTGCTTTTTGCACTTTTTTTAACTATAACTATATTATTTACATATGTTGTACTTTAAATATCTATATTTCATAATAAAGTTTGATTTAATTTGATTGTATGACTGATGCTTTTTATGCAGGGTGTGTTCAGCCTGTTTGAGT
Source organism: Brachyhypopomus gauderio (assembly GCF_052324685.1). NCBI lineage: Eukaryota > Metazoa > Chordata > Actinopteri > Gymnotiformes > Hypopomidae > Brachyhypopomus > Brachyhypopomus gauderio. Next base: position 3,381,451 of record NC_135217.1, read on the forward strand.
AATACCAAATTATTATCAATAATTAGAGCAACCACATACAATAATGAAGATAAAGATAAATAAGATACAATAATGCTATGTGTTAAGGGGCATCGACCGGTGTTGTGGTCGCATACAAACTACACTACACTGCGACACGGGCGACACTACAACCCGCGCGCCAACAGCGACTCCACCCACATTGGGGTGGTTCACCATTGTAATGGAAACACAACGCGACCGTACCGTTCCATTGCGAATCGACCCGTACCGAACCGTACCGCGCCAAGCAGGCCCTAGTGGAAATGCGCCATAAGTGGAAGTCTGAGAAAGTCTGATCTGAGAGAAATCTCTGTGACATTGCTGGGCTAATCCTCGTTTTGCACACAGAAGGGCAGACTAAGGCCTGGCATGCATATGTTTACAGGGAGGATTGAGGGTGGAGGATTAATCTGGCTGATGTTAGCAAGCCAGATTAATATCATCATAATATCATCATAGTAACATCAATTAAGAATATTTAATCAGTTGTATTGTGTATAGACTGTGTGAGCGTGTTTGTGTGTATGTCTACCATGTTATGGTCTTTATTCAGATGTACTGTTTATACACTGTGTGATGGTGTCTGTCTACCATGTTAAGGTCTTTATTCAAGTGTACTGTGTATAGTCTGTGTGAGCGTGTGTGTCTACCAGGTCAAGGTCTTTATTTAGGTGTACTGTGTATAGACTGTGTGAGCATGTGTGTCTACCATGTCAAGGTCTTTATTCAGGTGTACTGTGTATAGACTGTGTGAGAGTGTATTTGTCTACCATGTCAAGGTCTTTATTCAGGTGTAGGCTACTGTGTATAGACTGTGTGAGAGTGTATTTGTCTACCATGTCAAGGTCTTTATTCAGGTGTACTGTAGACTGTGAGCGTGTTTGTCTACCATGTAAAGGTCTGCTTTTGTGGCAAGCCTGGCCTTCCCCTCTGCACAGAATCTCTTAGCGCTGCTGCAGTTACCGTGGTTAGTCCAGACCAAATAGAACATGTCGTCATGGAGATGCCACATACCTGCCACATAATATACCAAGTGCAAACCCAAGTAGTCTCTGTGTTTAAACATGCACTGTGCATTCAGGAAGTCTGATCTACAGTTAACTTCTCCGTGTGATTTACCAGGGCAGCTCATACATGGCTCGAACTATTTTACCAGGAAATGTCTTTCTCTGCTTGGAATTGATTTAGATTTGGCACATGCTTTTGGAAATTTATACCTGAAAATCCTGTTAATTTTAGGCATTCAGATACATTTACAATATATATTTTTTACAATAGTGATTCTATGATTTGAATTAGTTCTGCTGTTTCATCACAGACTTAGCAACACTAAGGACTCTTAAATTATTTTCTCAGATGCTATTTCAAACCCAAACTAACATGCTGGAAAATGTAAAACTTAATTTATAGAATGATCTTCGCCTGTGTACTACACCTTTAAGTGTGTCCTGCGTGTTGATCACTCCCAGAGACTGCCTGAACTGAAAGTCTGGAAGTGCAGAAAAAATGCAAAATTACCTTATACCCATATCTGAAGAACATAAGAACATGAGAAGAAAGGATACAGAAGGTTGGAGATTTTGAAAAGAACTTTACTAAAAAAATATTTCAACATCATGTATCTGTCAGACCTGGAGTCATTACCTCCGTCGGCCACCAGAGGTCACAATCACCAGAGTTTTAGGTATCAGCTGTTTTCTATCAAAGTTAATTAGAACCAGTACTAAAGCCCGTCTCCTCCAGCCCAACCTCGCGAAGTATTGCCGTCTCTTTACGAGTGACTACTGAGTGTATTCTAAGTGAATTTTCTGAGTGTCTTTCTGGTGCTTGATCTTGTTTTGTTTTTTGCCCCTGTCTAGCCCTCTCGTACTTCTGCCTGACCTCGCCCGAGTCCTCTGATCTGGCTGTTGGGTGTCCTGTCTACCCGTATCCTGTTTCTCCCCTCGCTGTTCCCTTTTGGTGTATTTTGTCCTCCTTTCATTAAAAGAACTCTGCTTGCACACTCGGTTTATGGATCCTCATTCACAGCCTGATCACCAGGCGTTACAGTATCTTTATTCATCTTAAATCCACTCATCTCTGTGAACTTGGCTTACTTTTGAAACATGAAACACACACACAAATACACTTTCAAAATACACGTCAAACAGCTAAAACTCACTGTGTGTTGCCAATAAGCTGAGGATGATGATCAGTAAGAGAGAGTTGAGCACTAGAAGAAGAACAATCGTCTTCCACCCTTCATGTTGAACTAAGAGAGGCACAATAAACATCAGCCAAAATAATCAAACATTACCTACAGAAATGATTATTTTATTAATAGCTGTATGATTAGACAGGTTCTTCTCCATTATTTATTTACTTTAAAATAAGTGTAAATAAATTTTTATCATGTGTTTTCTTAAAATTGCTGTTGTTGCCCTGTTCTCTTCTACCGTTTTAAAGACACAATTCAACCCAAGATCTATGCATGCACACACCAATGTATCCATGATCAACTCATTCATCCATCCATCCATCCATCTAGTCTTACATGAAACAGGTTGTTCAGTTCCATCTGCTGTTCTCTGGGCTGTAGTTGGTGGATACTGCAAACACTGATAAACGTCCTCGGTTTTGGTCTCAGTTCTCCCACTCTCATCTTCATCATACGCATTCTGGATCACAGAACTCATCTGCTGCAACTCCATTGGGCTACCAACACACACACACACACACACACACACACACACACACACACACACACACACACACACACACACACACACACCCTGATTAAACAGACTTGGTTCCTGGACCTGAAACTACCCACTAAATGCAACTGCAGTCACCTCCTGCAACGTTTCTCTCTGACAGCAACATTTCTTTGCTTCTGCATTCATTTATGCTTTGTAAACTACACATTATTTATGTGTGCTAACCACTTGCTTCACATTTTCTTGCACTGATGATGCTGTGAAAATGTACAGTAACAACACAATAAAGACCTCCTACTTTGACGGATGCTGAGGCTTCTGTTTTCCATCTGACTCTATTTGTTCTGCACTGCAGTGAATCTCTGAATAGCTCATTTAATGTCAACACTGAGGTGGACAAGGACAAGACATGGTGGGTTCATTTGTATAGATACTGTCAATTCAAAGTGGCAAAGTAAAATGACTTTAGCAATTACAGGCCCAAGAGAAAACAGAATACTGGACTCGGGACCAACCACAGTACTGTAGGCACAGACACAGATGTGAAAATGAATTCTATTATCTCTACAGAGCACAATATAACTGTTTCTGCACTGGGGAAAACCACTATTAGACAATGCAAGGCAAGGCAGCTTTATTTATATAACACATTTCATAGAGACCAGCAATTCACACAGGAAAAAAGAAATAAATAATCCCAAAAAATATAATGAATAAAAATTAAAACAAGATTTTAAAGGAATAAAATAGAAAATAAAATGAATAAAAGAATTTAAAGAAATAAAATTAACAAAGGGTTTAAAAATAATATAGCTGTAAATTGAGAGAAATTTAAAATAAGTTTAAGATAAAATAAATGATTAAAGAAGATAATATTAATGAGAAAGAGAGAGAGCGACTTCTGTTCATGCTGCAGGAATGTCAGGCGCTCTGTATGTGTTTTCACCTCCCAGCACCTTCCTGTGTTACAAGTCAACCTGTGGGACCAAATCAACCCAAGGGGAGAAACATCTGATTTAACTCGTTATTTTACATTTATATTATATAATAATACATCATATTATGATATTATATATTATATTTATATAAAATTTCTCCAGAAGACATCACCATGGGGGGAAGAGTCTAGGAGGTGTTTCCTGTTTCTGTGGGCACTGGAGCAGCTCTCACACACACCCATCCATTCACCCTCATCATATTGACCTCAGGGTCACAATCAGAATCTTTATCGTCCTGAGGAAGAGTCACAGCGATACAGATGATACAGCGAAACAGAGTAAAATTATCCCTCCAGGTCAGTGTTTCTGAACATAGTTCTCAAGCCCAACACAGAGTTCATAGTTTTTGCTCTAACACCCTCAGTACACTGGTGTCAGGTGTTCAGTGTTGTTAATCTGCTGATACAGACAAAAGTGTTTATTTCAATAATCAATATGGTAAATACCGAAAAACCATCTCCAGAAGCCTCTGATTGGTCTCTCTGCAACAACAGTTGCGTTCCATTGGCTATTGACATCAGCCCGGCCTACATAAATCCACACACACACGCACCCGCACACACACACACACACATACATAAGTATCTAATACCGTTGCTTCAGTGTTATAATAAGTGTTATGGCTGGTTAAATGGTTATGAGTGGATAGACTTAAATATACACAATATGCATTGTCTTCTGTGTGGCTGATATGGTTTTAAATACTAACTAATAATAATACTAAGTCATTCTAGTGAGCAGTGAAACTGATAGAAACTTGCTATGACTGAAATTGTTAGCTAAGGAAAGATACATGTAGACAGATGTTGTGTCATTATGGGATGCCTAGTAGCTGTTGTGAATTAGCATGATGCTAATGTTTGTGCTGTGTAGTCATATTAAACAATCCAAGATAACTTCATCACTGCTTCTGTATTGATGTCTTACTCCCATAATTATAGTGAGAAAAATATGTCTTAGCTACGCCCTCTTAGCTATGAATAAGTGGAAGTCTGAGAAAGTCTGATCTGAGAGAAATCTCTGTGACATTGCTGGGCTAATCCTCGTTTTGCACACAGAAGGGCAGACTAAGGCCTGGCATGCATATGTTTACAGGGAGGATTGAGGGTGGAGGATTAATCTGGCTGATGTTAGCAAGCCAGATTAATATCATCATAATATCATCATAGTAACATCAATTAAGAATATTTAATCAGTTGTATTGTGTATAGACTGTGTGAGCGTGTTTGTGTGTATGTCTACCATGTTATGGTCTTTATTCAGATGTACTGTTTATACACTGTGTGATGGTGTCTGTCTACCATGTTAAGGTCTTTATTTAGGTGTACTGTGTATAGACTGTGTGAGCATGTGTGTCTACCATGTCAAGGTCTTTATTCAGGTGTACTGTGTATAGACTGTGTGAGAGTGTATTTGTCTACCATGTCAAGGTCTTTATTCAGGTGTAGGCTACTGTGTATAGACTGTGTGAGAGTGTATTTGTCATCTCAAGGTCTTTATTCAGGTGTACTGTAGACTGTGAGCGTGTTTGTCTACCATGTCAAGGTCTGCTTTTGTGGCAAGCCTGGCCTTCCCCTCTGCACAGAATCTCTTAGCGCTGCTGCAGTTACCGTGGTTAGTCCAGACCAAATAGAACATGTCGTCATGGAGATGCCACATACCTGCCACATAACATACCAAGTGCAAACCCAAGTAGTCTCTGTGTTTAAACATGCACTGTGCGTTCAGGAAGTCTGATCTACAGTTAACTTCTCCATGTGATTTACCAGGGCAGCTCATACATGGCTCGAGCTATTTTACCAGGAAATGTCTTTCTCTGCTTGGAATTGATTTAGATTTGGCACATGCTTTTGGAAATTTATACCTGAAAATCCTGTTAATTTTAGGCATTCAGATACATTTACAATATATATTTTTTACAATAGTGATTCTATGATTTGAATTAGTTCTGCTGTTTCATCACAGACTTGGCAACACTAAGGACTCTTAAATTATTTTCTCAGATGCTATTTCAAACCCAAACTAACATGCTGGAAAATGTAAAACTTAATTTATAGAGTGATCTTCGCCTGTGTACTACACCTTTAAGTGTGTCCTGCGTGTTGATCACTCCCAGAGACTGCCTGAACTGAAAGTCTGGAAGTGCAGAAAAAAGGCAAAATTACCTTATACCCATATCTGAAGAACATAAGAACATGAGAAGAAAGGATACAGAAGGTTGGAGATTTTGAAAAGAACTTTACTAAAAAAATATTTCAACATCATGTATCTGTCAGACCTGGAGTCATTACCTCCGTCGGCCACCAGAGGTCACAATCACCAGAGTTTTAGGTATCAGCTGTTTTCTATCAAAGTTAATTAGAACCAGTACTAAAGCCCGTCTCCTCCAGCCCAACCTCGCGAAGTATTGCCGTCTCTTTACGAGTGACTACTGAGTGTATTCTAAGTTAATTTTCTGAGTGTCTTTCTGGTGCTTGATCTTGTTTTGTCTTTTGCCCCTGTCTAGCCCTCTCGTACTTCTGCCTGACCTCGCCCGAGTCCTCTGATCTGGCTGTTGGTGTCCTGTCTACCCGTATCCTATTTCTCCCCTCGCTGTTCCCTTTTGGTGTATTTTGTCCTCCTTTCATTAAGGGAACTCTGCTTGCACACTCTGCTTATGGATCCTCATTCACAGCCTGATCACCAGGCGTTACAGTATCTTTATTCCTCTTAAATCCACATCTCTGTGAACTTGGCTAACTTTTGAAACATGAAACACACACACAAATACACTTTCAAAATACACGTCAAACAGCTAAAACTCACTGTGTGTTGCCAACAAGCTGAGGATGATTGTCAGTAAGAGAGAGTTGAGCACTAGAAGAAGAAGAACCATCGTCTTCCTCCATCCATGTTGAACTAAGAGAGGCACAATAAACATCAGCCAAAATAATCAAACATTACCTACAAAAATGATTATTTTATTAATAGCTGTATGATTAGACAGGTTCTTCTCCATTATTTATTTACCTTAATATAAGTGTAAATAAATTTTTACCATGCATTTTCTTAAAATTGCTGTTGTTGTCCTGTTCTCTTCTACCGTTTAAAAGACACAATTCAACCCAAGATCTATGCATGCACACACCAATGTATCCATAATCAACTCATTCATCCATCCATCCATCCAGTCTTACATGAAACAGGTTGTTCAGTTCCATCTGTTGTTCTCTGGGCTGTAGTTGGTGGATACTGCAGACACTGATAAATGTCCTCGGTTTTGGTCCCAGTTTTCCCACTCTCATCTTCATCATACGCATTCTGGATCACAGAACTCATCTGCTGCAACTCCATTGGGCCACAAACAAACACACACACACCCTAACTAAACACACTTGGTTCCTGGACCTGAAACTACCCACTAAATGCAACTGCAGTCACCTCCTGCAACGTTTCTCTCTGACAGCAACATTTCTTTGCTTCTGCATTCATTTATGCTTTGTAAACTACACATTATTTATGTGTGCTAACCACTTGCTTCACATTTTCTTGCACTGATGATGCTGTGAAAATGTACAGTAAAAACACAATAAAGACCTCCTACTTTGACGGATGCTGAGGCTTCTGTTTTCCATCTGACTCTATTTGTTCTGCACTGCAGTGAATCTCTGAATAGCTCATTTAATGTCAACACTGAGGTGGACAAGGACAAGACATGGTGGGCTAATTTGTATAGATACTGTCAATTCAAAGTGGCAAAGTAAAATGACTTTAGTAATTACAGGCCCAAGAGAAAAAACTAACAGAATACTGGACTCGGGACCAACCACAGTACTGTAGGCACAGACACAGATGTGAGGCAAGGCAGCTTTATTTATATAACACATTTTATATAGACCAGCAATTCACACAGGAAAAAAGAAATAAGCTTATTACAGCCCAAGATTTATCACCTTGGGAAGGTTATTGCCAAAACATATGATGAATAAAAATTAAAACAAGGTTTTAAAGGAATAAAATAGAAAATAAAATCAATAAAATAATTTAAAGAAATCAAATTAACAAAGGGTTTAAAATAATATAGCTGTAAATTGAGAGAAATTAAAATATGTTTAAGATAAAATAAATCATTAAAGGAGATAATATTAATGAGAAAGAGAGAGAGTGACTTCTGTTCATGTTGCAGGAATGTCAGGTGCTCTGTATGTGTTTTCCCCTCCCAGCACCTTCCTGTGTTACAATGAATTAAAATAAGAATAAGTAAAAGACAAATAAACCTAGAAATAATGTCACATTTTAGGTACAATGCTTCAGCGCCTACACAATAATTTACAAGACTAACCTCAACCAAAAGCCTGACCAAAAAATAAGTCAGTTTTTGTCTTAAATTAAAAAACATCCAGTGTTGGAGCACTTCTAATAGCCTCTGGCAGCTGGTTCCATTTAGAAACGACATATAGCTAAATGATGCCTCTCCATGCTTATATTTTACCTGGGGCAGGACTAACTGATTAGTTCCTAATGAACTAAGACTCACAACGGCCTGACTCTGCCTGCCTCATAGCTCTGCAGCATATCAGATGGACTAAGAGGGCAACAGCACACAAAATATTTAATTTAAAAAAAGCACTAGCAGGAACATAAGATTTACTGTACATTATACAATAAAAGTGGTAAAAACATCAAAGGCATCATAGTGCTTAGTCTGATTGTGTGATTTGTGTGTGACTTGTGTATTTGTCTGTATTTTGTGTAATTTGTGTGTTAACGGGCCGCCCAATGGAGGATGGGTTCCCTTTTGAGTCTTGGTTCTCCCAATGTTTCTTCCTATTCCCTACCATCATAGGGAGTTTTTCCTCGCCACTGTCGCCTTTGGCTTGCTCATTAGGATTCTGGACCCATAGTATTGTTAACCTTTTAAATCCTGTAAAGCGCTTTGTGACAACATGTGTTGTGAAAAGCGCTATACAAATAAACTTTGATTGATTGATTGATTGAGTGCCACTGTCAAATAAATTCGGCAGTGACCAAATCAGACCAAGGGGAGAAACCTGCACATCTGACTCAAATTTCACGTTGGTTATTTTACATTTATATTATCTAATAATACATCAAAATATGATATTTACATATTATATTTATATAAATTTTTTTCAGAAGACATCACCATGGGGGGAGCAGTTTCCTGTTTTCCAATTGTGTGCACTCGGGCAGCTCTCACACACACCCATCCATTCACCCCCATCGTACTGTCCTCAGGGTCACAATCAGAATCTTCATCGTCCTGAGGAAGAGTCACAGCGATACAGATGATACAGCGAAACAGAGTAAAATTATCCCTCCAGGTCAGTGTTTCTGAACATAGTTCTCAAGTCCAACACAGAGTTCATAGTTTTTGCCCTAACACCCTCAGTACACTGGTGTCAGGTGTTCAGTGTTGTTAATCTGCTGATACAGACAAAAGTGTTTATTTAAATAATCAATATGGTAAATACCGAAAAACCATCTCCAGAAGCCTCTAATTGGTCTCTCTGCAACAACAGTTGCTTTCCATTGGCTATTGACATCAGCCAGGCCTACATAAATCCACACACACACACACGCACGCACGCACGCAGCACGCACGCACGCACGCACGCACGCACGCACACACACACACACACACACACACACACACACACACACACACACACACACAAACCACTCAGGAAAGTATAGCCACACATACACACTAACATAAGTATCTAATACCATTGCTTCAGTGGTATAATAAGTGTTATGGCTGGTTAAATGGTTATGAGTGGATAAACTTAAATATACACAATATACATTGTCTTCTGTGTGGCTGATATGGTTTTAAATACTAACTAATAATAATAATACTAAGTCATGTGTCTACCATGTTGAGGTCTTTAATCAGGTGTACTATGTATAGATTGTGTGAGCGTGTGTGTGTGTCTACCATGTCAAGGTCTTTATTCAGATGTACTGAGTATACACTGTGTGATGGTGTGTGTCTCCCATGTTAAGGTCTTTATTCAGGTGTACTGTGTATAGACTGGGTTAGTGTGTGTAAGTAATAAGTAAGTAATTAAGTGTTTAATTATATAGCACTTTTCCAAGTAGGCCTATAAACTGCTTAACAAAAAATTCAAGCATAAAAAAATAAAATAAAAATTTAAACATAAAAAAATAAAACACTACGTAAAAACAAATAAAAGAAGTCATCACAACCAAATGCATAAAAAATGACTAACCTCATGACCAGCCATGACCAACCTCAAATGCTACACCGTACAAGTATGTCTGTGTGTATTTGTCTACCATGTCAAGGTCTTTATTCAGGTGTACTGTGTATAGACTGTGTGAGAGTGTATTTGTCTACCATGTCAAGGTCTGCTTTTGTGGCAAGCCTGGCCTTCCTCTCTGCACAGAATCTCTTAGCGCTGCTGCAGTCACCGTGGTTAGTCCAGACCAAATAGAACATGTCGTCATGGAGATGCCACATACCTGCCACATAATATACCAAGTGCAAACCCAAGTAGTCTCTGTGTTTAAACATGCACTGTGCATTCAGGAAGTCTGATCTATGATTTAAATTAGTTCTGCTGGTTCATCACAGATACTTGGTGACACTAAGAACTCTTAAATCATTTTGTCCAAAGCAAAATCACACCCAAACTAATATTCTAAAAAATGAAACCTTTAATAACACAGGATTACAAAAAAATATTTTTTGTAAATTGTCTATGTTTTGAAAACTGATTTAGGACAATTTTGCACTGCTGAATCCAAAAATAACGTCCTTTTTTTCAATCAGATCAAGTTTTTGTGATAATTAGATTGTTAAAAATCCTATTTTCTGTCTAAATGGATTACATTTTGTGACATTATTGGCTGAGTTTTAGCAATATTTCTGATCCAAATTAGATTTCTAAAAGAGAAATTGTTTTCAGATACAATTTATTAAAGAATTGAATGTTATAGTCAGGCCCGTTGACAGTCTTGCTGGGGCCCAGGACAAAAAAATTTCATGTGCCCCCACCCATCCCCCTCCCGCTTACGTCAGTTGAATTTCCTATGTAGCAGACAATATAGTATATAATATAGCCACACATCAAAGCGGTTTCTGACAGCTGACTGGTTTATACTTGATGCGTCGCGGCGCGAGTGTCTGCGCGACGACAATGATGTCATCATAGTGGCACCGCCCAAGCGAGTGCCTCACGCGCTGTCGAGGTCGTGCACCTCTCGCTGCGCTTCAGCACAATGAACAAAGTCATGTTTGCAGGGTTCATACACCTTTGCAAGGTGGAATTAAAACACTTGTATGTCACTTTAAAGGTCCATTTCAATACTTCCCAGCATGTTAAACTTAATTAAGTTAAATATTTATACATTTACTTGTAATGATTCGAAATAATTAGCTTTTCATCACATTATTTAATGGTTGTTTATTTTCAAAAAGCCCAATCTTAACGTCTTCACGTTCTCTCATGTTGCGTCCTGGAATTACAAGAGGCTCGTATTTGTTAACGTAATACGAGAGAACTGTTCAGTCAGATAGATATTTGTTGTGAAACGAAGTAGTTACAATTTCAAGCATTTTCAAGTACTTTAGCCTAAATTCCAGCACTTTTCAAAATTTGTCAGGTAAATGTTTTTCCTTTCTTTTTTGCGCTCCAGATTTCTGTATTTACTTTAACTATCCACCACTGTATTTCCCGCTGTTGGGCGGGTACCAGCCGGTTACGGTCGGTACTGGATCAAACCATTTTTCAGTGGGAGGCGGGGGTGTATGCACTTAATGGAAAATATGCAGATAGGTAAAAAACATATATATTTTTGCCATTGAGCTTATTTTGAGTACAGAATTTTATATTAATGAAAGATTTCAAGATTATTTAAAGTTATAGACTTAAATTGCTGGGCTCTTTGATGGGCCCCCCTGGCCCTGGGGCCCGGGACAACAGACCCGGTTGTCCCCCCCTGTCGACGGGGCTGGTTATAGTGGGCATTAGTAAAGGTACGTACATGTTAATTGCATGTTACATCTTCACTGTTGGAAATTTAGGGCTTGAACTTCTGTTTTTTGGAAATCCTAGAATGCTCAGCGACTGGGGTGTCTCTCTTCAGAGTCCAACAGTAATCAGCCATCATGACTGATCATCATGACATCATGATCCCAGATTCTCAGGAAATCAATCTATATGTGAGAATAAGTAATGCATTTTGATGCTCATGTTGCATCCGAGGTTTCTGAAAGCAGTCAGCATATTGGTGAGTTCTGAGTAGTTGCTGGCCTTGGTGTTGCCAACAAAGTTCTTCACAGCCAAAACAAAAGCCTTCCATGCTTCCACTTCAATTTTGTTCATTGAGTTCTCAAAGTCTGGATCTCTGATGAGCTGAAGGATATGAGGACCATCAAATATTCCAGCTTTCAACTTCTATATGGTCAATCCTGGGAAAGCCTGGCACAAGTAAGTGAAACAGTCACCATTGTTGTTTAGATCTTTGGTAAACTGTTTGATCAAGCTGAGCTTGATGTGCAGTGGTGGGAAGAGTATCCTGTCTCTATCCACCAGAGGGTTGTTGATGACATTCCTTGCTCTGCAAGGCACCAATTCCTCCCACACAGGCCAGTTCCTCTTCGTGTAATGCTGAGCAGTGTCCCTACTATCCCACATGCACAGAAAGCATAGGTATTTGGTGAACCCAGACTGCTGTCCCAACAAAAAGTTAACCATCTTCAGGTAAACACAAATGAACCACTCATGCTGATCATAATAATAATAATAATAATTTCGACTTCTATAGCGCCTTTCAAAGTACCCAAGGACGCTGTACAGAGAGGAAATATATATATATATATTGTGTCTATTTAGAGTGTGTCTATTTTGTGTGTTCCCATAGAACCGACCTAAGTTGAGGAAGATGTGAGAAAATGTTGATTAAATAGATGGGCCTTTAGTTGAGCCTTGAATGTGTTAAGAGATGGTAAGAGACGGAGGGAGAGGGGAAGAGAGTTCCAGAGAGTCGGAGCCGCCACACTAAAAGATCGACCACCCATGGTGCTCAACTTGAATCTGGGAACAACTAAAAGTCCAGTGTCAGATGACCGAAGCCGGCGAGTTGGGATATATATATAGCCAGGTATATGGGAGCCAAACCAGAGAGTGCTTTGAAAGTAAGTACTAGACTTTTGTACTGGATACAGAGACTTATCGGAAGCCAATGGAGATGCTCTAGGACAGATGTTATATGGTTGTACTTCCTTGACAGGGTCAGAACACGAGCAGCAGCATTCTGAACAGTCTGAAAGGACCGAAGAGACTTAGAGGGAAGACCATAGAAGAGAGAGTTGCAGTAGTCAAGTTTGGAAGTGTGTTGAGCATGAACCAAGGTTACAGCAGATTTAGGAGACAGAAATGAACATAGGCGGGAGATATTGCGGAGTTGGAGGAAGGCTGATTTAGTGAGTGAACGTATCTGAGGTTCGAATGAAAGAGTCGGATCAAACAGAACCCCAAGATTACGTGCAACAGGTGATGATTTGACCGGCATACCAGCAACAGTAAGCGATGTATTGGCAAGGGAAAGGGCCACAGACTTAGTGCCAATAATAAGAAACTCAGTCTTATGGGCATTTAATAGAAGAAAATTAGCATGTAGCCACAGGTTGAGGTCAAATATACATTTAGTGATGGATGGGGGTGGGAAAGGTGCATGAGGCTTAAAGCTGAGATAAAGCTGAGTGTCATCAGCACAGAGATGGTATTTTAATCCATACTGTCGTAACAACTCACCGAGTGGCAGAATATAAATAGTAAAGAGCAGTGGTCCTAGCACTGAGCCCTGAGGAACACCCTGAGCAACTGGAGCTAAATCTGATTTACAATTACCCAAGCGTATGAACTGACGCCTATCCGAGAGGTATGAAGTGAACCAAGAAATAACGGTACCAGAAAACCCAAGATCATGGAGCCGTGAGAGCAGTATTGAATGTTTGACTGTATCAAAGGCAGCAGTAAGATCGAGGAGTAAAAGAAGAGAGGCATGGCCATTATCAGAGGAGAGATTATCAGGGCAGTCATGGCCTTGCGGTTAGGGAACTGGTCTTGTGACCGGAGGGTCGCAGGTTCGATTCCCAGACCTGAGGCCATGACTGAGGTGCCCCTGAGCAAGGCCCTAACCCTCAATTGCTCACTTGTATAAAAATGAGATAAAAATGTAAGTCCCTCTGGATAAGGGCGTCTGCCAAATGCTGTAAATGTAATACCAAAATAGGCATGGTAAGCATGCTTTATGAAACTTGTGACTGGATTTCTGTTAGTCACAATGGTGTATTCGCCACAGATGTAGCACAATACGTCGGGTTTATTTTTGCAAGATCTTCTGGTTGAAGCCATTTTTATCACCAGCAAAAAAATGGTGTGGCTATAGTTCAAAAAGCTGACCTGATGCAGCAAAACCAATGTGATTTTTGGATTCAGTAATTAAAAATTGTACAAAATTTAGCAAAAAAAAAATTAGACAATAAATTTTGTGTTGACCAGTGTTATGCTTGTGTACTACACCTTTAATTGTGTCCTGGGTGTTCATCACTCCCAGAGACTGCCTGAATTGATAGTCTAGAAGTGCAAGAAAAGGTTTAATAAATCACAATTACCTCTTTTACCCATATCTGACGGATATAAGAATATGAGAAAGGATAAAGAAGGTTGGAGATTTTGAAAAGAACTTAATTTAAAAATTATCCAATAATCTAAATAATCATACATTCTTTATTCATCTGAAATTATTTTGTCTATATATTTTACTAATCTTTGACACATACACAAATACAATTTCAAAATACACGTCAAACAGCTAAAACTCACAGTGTGTTGCCAACAAGCTGAGGATGATGGTCAGTAAGAGAGAGTTGAGCACTAGAAGAAGAAGAACCATCGTCTTCCTCCCTCCATGTTGAACTAAGAGAGGCACAATAATAGTCAGCCAAGTAATCAAACATTACCTACATAAATTATTATTTTATTTATAACTGATCAGACAGGTTTTTCTCCATTATTTATTTACTTAAAAATAAATAAATAAATAAATTTAACAAACATTTTCTTAAAATTGCTGTTGCCCTGTTCTCTTCTACCATTTTAAAGACACAGTTCTACCCAAGATCTTTCCATGCACACATTAACGTACCCATAATCAACTCATCCATCCATCCATCCATCCAGTGTTACCTGAAACAGGTTGTTCAGTTCCATCTGCTGTTCTCTGGGCTGTAGTTGGTGGATACTGCAGACACTGATAAACGTCCTCGGTTTTGGTCCCAGTTCTCCCACTCTCATCTTCATCATACACATTCTGGATCACAGAACTCATCTGCTGCAACTCCATTGGGCCACAAACAATCACACACACATCCTGACTAAATACACTTGGTTCCTGGACCTGTTATGTGAGCTGAGTGAAACTACCCACTAAAAGTCACTACACTCACATCACCGCAACATTTAATTTCTTCTGCATTTATTTTTTTGGTAAACCACAAACTATTTTTGGTTGCTAACTGCATGCTTCACATTGCCCTGATGATGCTGTGAAAATGGATAGTACAATAAAGACTTCCTACTTTGACGGATCCTGAGGCTTCTGTTTTCTCAGAACACATCTGCAACCCACACACACACACACATACACTGACACACTGACTAAACACACTCTAGAGCCCCCATACTTTTTAGGCCCGTTGGGCATCTATTTCTGGCCTGCGAGCTGTTTTGAATTTTTTTATTATTTTTTTTTATATGTCAAGAAACTGTCGCGGCAATAAAAATGTGCAATGTGAAATGACACTATGAATCAAAACTCAAGCATTTTGAAGAGACATTTCCGCAAAACTTTGAGATTAGAACAACAAAATGAAATGCTCTTAAAGCATCATATGAAACATCCAACCGAATCCTCCACACTTCTTTGACAAAACAACAAACGGCAACACAATGCTCCCTTAGAGTAGCGTGGGTTTTGGCGAAGCACATGAAGCCATTCACCAGGGTTGCCAACTCACGCATGCCAATTGATACGCATTTGACTGTCTTCTCACGCTGAAAAAAATCTAGCTTATTTATCTCTGATCTACATCTATGATTCAACGAGTTACTACACCAGCCAACCACTGGTGGTCGATCTCTTTAGGTGAAAGCACCCCCACCCACCCCCCCGGTCATAAATGAATGGCCCCTTGAGTCATTGGAAAAAAAATTGTGGCTCCTCATCATTTCTATTTGAGTACCCCTGCCCTAGAGGGTGCAGACCCTTCAGGAAGGTTTTGGTTTCTGGACCTGTGTGTGATCTGAGTAAACAGCTGACTAAAAACACCTACAGTCACATTCTGAAATGTTTCTGACAGCAACATTTCATTACTTCTGCATTTATTTATGCTTTGGAAACCACACATAATTTTTGTCTGCTAACCGCATGCACATTTTCTTGCCCTAATGATGCTGTGAAAATGGACAGCAAGAGCTCAATGAAGACTTCCTACTTTGACTGATCATGAGCCTGCTGTTTTCTAAAGATATATCATCCTATTTGTTCCATCTTTCTGCTCTGCAGTGAATCTCTGAAGTAGCTTCTTTACTGTCAAAACTGAGGAGTGTAAACAAGGACAAGACATTGTAGGTTAATTTGTATAGCACATTTTCATGGATAGTGGTGATTCAAAGTGGCAAAGTAAAATGACTTTAGCAATTACAGGTCCAAGAGAAAAAACTAACAGAAAACAGGACTGGGGACCACAGTACGGTAGCCACAGACACAGATGTGCCTTCACTCCATAGAAAAGCCCCTTACATTTGCCCCATTGGATGCCCTTCCATTTGAGCAAATGTGATGATGAAAATAATCTCAGTGAAGACAGCTGCCCAGCAGTCTCCGCTACATGTTCTCTGCAGCAGGATTCTGGGGTGCCTTGATCCATCCAGTGGTGCAAAAAGGGGGTATGCAGCGTATGCGACGCATAGGGGCGCTGCACTAGAGGGGGTGCCAAATTGATGCCAGAAAATTATTTGCCGAGTTGGTGGGGGTGGGGGTGGGGGGTGGAGTGCGGGGGGCGCCGATAGTATGTTTGCATACACCTCAGAAAGTATGTAGTTGCAACCCTGGATCCATCTGTATGTAGAGAGGAGTCAGTTGAGCTGGTTCTGGCATCTGGACCTTCCTGGTGAGGCGTTCCGGACATGTCCAACTGGGAGGAAACTATGGGGATGACCAAGGACATACTGGACATTTCTGGTGGAACCAACATTTGCAAAAACTGCACTGTATCTATACAGTAAAAAAAATCAAATCTGTCAGCCAGTGTTTTTTATAGACAGACATAGGCTTATGTATTACAAACGTTCAAGTACTTACCCACTCTGTGTAACAAAGATATGACTACCGTGCACATGTGACATAAATCATCCAATCTGTCTGAAATTAGTCATTTTGGAGAAAATTTACTTAACAGTTATAATTGTGCACCAGTGAACAGTTCAGGTAATGCTAGACATTCAAATGGCCAGAAATGTCCAGAAATGTCTCACAATGACCAAAGGTGTCAGAAGTATTCACATTCATTACTCAGGTGTCACATTACAGCCCCTGACCCCTCCCCTTGGGGCGTGTGCAGAGGTGGGTAAAGTATTCAACAATTTTACTCAAGTAAAAGTACAGTTACTTGAACCAAATGTTACTCAAGTAAAAGTAAAAGTATGCATCCCAAAAATTTACTTGAGTAAAAGGTAAAAAGTACTTTGATTAAAAGCTACTCAAGTAGTGAGTAAATGCATGAGTACTGTCTCGTGTCAGTAAATTACATCATGGGAAATTGAATTACGGGAAACAATGACTTTTAATGATAAAAATAATTTATTATAAATAAATATTATATATATAAATTATTTATTATAAATAATATGTATTTTTGTTTGTTCCTAATTATTAGGCCTGTGTAACTTTAATGTGTTCCACAAAGGCACTAACTGATGAGACTGTCAGCCAATACGTGTAGCTACAACTTGACACCAACTGAATCAATTTGTAGCAGACTTAATCATCGTATATTGCTAGTGTACAATCAGTGTGAGAACTGGTTTTTAGGCAAGGCAAGGCAAGTTTATTTATATAGCACCTTTCATACACAATGGTCATTCAAAGTGCTTTACAAATGAAAAGAAAACACAGAAAAATGTAAAACAATAGATTTAAGAAATTAATCACATATATAAAGAAAAATATATAATAAAATAACATAGAATGTAAAAAGTACAGTAAATAAAATAATAAAAAGTAAATAAGATCTAAAGGGGGGGAGCAAAGATAAGAACAGTAAAAATAAAATGTTAGACTTAAACATAAAAAAAAGAAACAAACACAATAAAATCTAAAATAGGAAGCATGATTAAAACAGTAGATTTAAAGGAAGTTAAATTAATGAAGATAAAAGTGCCGTTACAGAGTAAAGGTAATTAAACTGAGCTGAAGGCCTGCTCAAACATGAAGGTTTTCAGTCTGGATTTAAAGGTATCTAGGGTTTGGGGCTCTTCTAATGCTCTCTGACAACCGGTTCCATTTCTGAACGGCGTAGTAGCTAAACGCCGCCTCTCCATGTTTAGTTTTTACCTTAGGCTGCACTAACTGACCAGTTCCTAATGATCTGAGAGTTCTGCTCGGCTCATATTGTTGGAGCACATCCAATAAATATACTGGTCCTACACCATTAAAGACATTTATAGACCAGTAATAGTACCTTAAAGTCTACCCTGTAACATACGGGTATCCAGTGTAAGGATTTAAGAATGGGAGTGATGTGCTCCCTTCTTTTACTCCTAGTGAGAACTCTGGCAGCTGCATTTTGAATCAGCTGAAGCTGTTTAATTGTCTTTTTTGGGAGTCCAGTTAGGAGCCCATTACAGTAATCAATCCTACTAGAAACAAAGGCGTGGATGAGTTTCTCCAGGTCTGCTTTAGCCATACAATCTCTGATTTTGTTGATGTTTTTGAGGTGATAGAAAGCTGATTTGGTGACAGCTTTGACATGACTGCTAAAGGTGAGATCAGAGTCCATTAGTACACCAAGGTTACGTACTAGTTCTTTAGATTTTAGGCCTCTCGAATCTAGATAGGCAGCTAGTCTGTGTCTTTCATTGCTGTTCCCAAATAAAATAATCTCCGTTTTATCTTTATTTAACTGCAGAAAGTTGTGTTTCATCCACTTGTTTATGTGCTCAAGGCATTTACACAGTGAGTCTAGGGGATCGTAGTCGTTTGGGCAGAGAGCCATGTAGATCTGAGTGTCATCTGCATAGCTGTGGTAAGATATCCCATAAGAATGCATGATTTCACCCAGAGGAATCATATATAAATTAAATAAGAGTGGCCCAAGAATTGAACCCTGGGGTACACCACAGGTCACTGGCACAGTCTCAGAAACATTACTCTCCATTTCCACAAAGAAGTTCCTTCCTTTAAGGTATGAACTGAACCATTTTAGGACAGTTCCTGAGAGTCCAACCCAATTTTCAAGTCTATTTATGAGAATTTTGTGGTCAATGGTGTCAAAGGCAGCGCTGAGATCGAGCAGTAGAAGAACAGACATGTTTCCTGAGTCTGTATTTAGCCGAATGTCATTGATAACCCTAATTAGTGCAGTCTCAGTACTATGATTAGGTCTGAAGCCAGACTGAAATTGGTCTAGACAGCTATTTGTGGACAGAAAGTGCATAATTTGCTTGAAGACAATTTTTTCTATTATTTTTCCAATGAATGGTAGATTAGAAATTGGTCTATAATTATTCAACAAGCTTGTATCTAGGGTTTTCTTTTTCAAGAGAGGCTTCACAACTGCAGTTTTTAATGCACTCGGAAATACACCTGACATGAGTGAGGAATTTACTATTTGAAGAATGTTCACAGATATTGCAGGAAAGACATTCTTTAAAAACTTGGTTGGTAATGTATCAAGGCTGCAAGTGGATGATTTGAGATGACTCACAGTATCAATTAAACCTTCTTCATTAATAGTACTGAACTGGGACATGTTGAACATTTTGCGTGGTTTTGGAGAGAAAATCGGCTCGTTGGTGGACGTAGGCGTACAGATGGCTTGTCTGATATTGTGGATTTTAGTATTAAAAAATTTTGCAAACTCATTACATCTCTCAATTGAAACTAGCTCAGGGGCCATATATGTAGGTGGGTTTGTTAGTCTGTCAACCATAGTGAAAAGCACTTTGCTATTGTTAACATTATTGTTAATAATGCTAGAGAAGAAGGATTGTCTAGCTTTACACATTATTATATTGTAATCACGCAGCCTATCTTTGAAAATCTCTTTATGTACGTGAAGGTTGGTTTTACGCCATCTGCGCTCAGCCTTTTTAGTATTGCACTGCGTTACATTTAATAATTACATCATACAAACGTTATGCCTCAGAGATATAGCATTACACAAAATTATACATACAGCAAACGTTATCGCATCGTGTTTCCTCATATTTGATGTTGAGTTCTTGTAGGCTGAAATATCCACACGTTTGCAGACACAATTGGCAGCGCCAAGGCTGCAAACTCTCACGTCTTCACACGCTCTCACGCCACACATCCGATTTCTCACGCCAAAAAAAATCTAGTTTATATACATCTGATCCACATATATGATTCAATGAGTTACTAGTTCGCTCTGGCGCCGACCACTGGCGATCGATCGATCGCGATTTAATACTTAATTTGTGTCTATTTTACACCCCCCCCCCCCCGTCAACAATTTACGTTCACCACCCAAACCCCCACCCCCACCCCAGTTTAAATCTCACTTGAAAAGTGATCTTGAAAACTTGGCAACCCTGCAGCGCATTATATAACTGTCCTTTTACACGTTTGTAATGTAAACATTGGCTGTATGAGGTCAGGGATGCTCGGGAGGTTTTTCTGTCACTTTCTTGCTATGGTGGAGAAAGTTTGCGTATGTGATCACGAGATTGACCGGCTTCATTTGATTGGTCACTCGTACTCAGGTGAAGAGACGTTGGTCAGTCTTCTCACTGAAAAGACGAATTATTTACAAAACGAAAGTAACGGTAACGCGCTGCACAAATCCGATTGTAACGGAGTAAAAGTCGCGTTTTTCTCACCACATATTTACTCAAGTAAAAGTAGAAGTCTTTCATATTAAAACTACTTCTACAAGTACATTTTTGTCCAAAAATCTACTTGAGTAAATGTAACGGAGTAAATGTAACGCGTTCCTACCCACCTCTGGGCGTGTGTTTACGTCGTCTACGTCTAGACATCTGTGTCTGTGGATCTCCGTGGGTGTGGTTGTGTCTGAACGTGTTCATTGGTCTCACCTGTGGCTCGTCTCATCAACACTCGTGGTTTATGTGGTTTGTCTATTTAATGTGCGTTCGCGCAGTGTCCCGTGCTCGTCTTTGTCAGAGTCATATATGTGTAATTGTTGCACGTGGGCTGTCTGCGCTATTTGTATGTCATATAAAAATGACGTTGTTGAAACCAGCAGACTCCTGCCTCTTCTGTCTCCCTGTGCCCAACATCACATCAGGAAGTTTAAAAATACTTCTGTAGAAGTTGACGTATCAACTCAACTTTTTTACTCAAGTAAAAGTGTAAAAGTACTGCTTTCAAAACTACTTAAAGTAAAAGTAATGTAAGGGAAAAAAAGCCATTAAGGACAAAAGCTTATGTCGCACCACAGGGGTCTATAGTGCACTAGCCCACCTCCCCAAAAACCCCATTCCTCTAAAAGCCATGACTATATTGTTATATTATGTTGATGTTGAAAAATGGGCACATATGCCCATTGAAAATGAATGTACTTTAGTACAAGGGTTGGTTGGTCTTCCTGGCTACCAACCTCCTCGCTGGTGCTTAGTTGGGACACTTTGCTCGAATTCTCTTGAGTCTCTGCCACGGACATCTTTATACTAAGCTACATACATCTGCTACGTCCTTGCTGGAGTGTGACATGTGCAGGTGCGGTAGATCATGTACAAACCAATAGGGTGTCAGAATATTATATGTTTATACTTCTCATCCAACCACAATCAAATTCACTCTATCCGGATGGCGCGATTAGTCAGGATAGGGTTTTTTTTTTAAACAATGACATGCCGGAATGAAAACAAGTCAAAATGAAATAGCAGTAACGAGGCTATTTTTTTAATTTAAGGAGTAGAAAGTACAGATAATGGTGTGAAAATGTAAGGAGTAGAAGTAAAAAGTCAGCTGAAAAATAATTACTCCAGTAAAGTATAAATAACCAAAATTTCTACTTAAGTTAACGAAGTATTTGTACTTTGTTACTTGACACCTTTGGCAATGACACATGAAGAATGGGAGACAAATGGGGGGGTCATGTTATTTAATAGTGAGCCACATGTATTCTTGTCCACCAATGCAAAATGTAGGAAATCTGAGCTATAATATTTTCACAAGTGTGAGAAATGTTTCACAAGTCCAGATACACATGAGATGCATTGCTCTTTGTATGTACTTGATACTTATGTGTTTATAGGTTCACATGTTCAGTTGCACATGTTTAAAAGTTGTACTAACCCAAGACTTTTATTTTGAAAAGACGTCTTAGCACTGAAGCGCTTACTGACTAGCATGAACTCGTTGTTAATTCATACATGTGATCTTTTCACATCTTCTAAAACTATCTTTATTGAAAGCCATTGTGTGGGGATAAATTAACAATATGTAGGAATTGCATAATATGTATTTATAGCATACACTATCTGATATTTTTAAAATAACGAGCCAATTCTTTCGTGAATGTCTGGCGAATATAGAACGCTGAGCCAACTTTACCGCGGGCTTGTACTGTTTTATGCACCTATTTATTTGAATGAGTAATTATTTCAATAAATCCCCCTCTCCTGCATTTGCGTCTCGCCTGCCCTAGTTTTACCCTACATCTGATAAGTCTGTATGTAACGTAGCTTGCGCCACGGAGCGAGGAGACGGACACAAACGCAGAGAAGAGCGAGATTTATTACAGGGCATTCCATAATCGTAGTCGAAGTCACGGGCAGGGGTCACAACGGGAGAGCCATCCAGATGAGACAGGTACAGGGGCATGATGAAGACAGACACGAAACAAAACCAGGCTGAAATAACACAGAACAGAGAAATAACCAACTGAGAGTATAACACCGGGAACAGGGCACACGAATACAACAGCGCGAGGGAGAGAACAATCAAACATCCAAAACAACCGACAAGGGACACTCAGGGACTATATATACACAGAACACCAAACATGGATCAGGTGCAAACAATGATGACAGGGGCGTGGTAACAAACGAGGAATCAGAGACAACGAGCTGGGCGGGATAAACAGGCAGAGAATAACAAAACCACGAGGAACAGAGACGTTGGAGTGACAGCGGGGAGAGGGGGCGTAGCCATACGTGACACTGTACTTTGACTGCGTTCATCAGCTGACTGTATTCTGACTGTGAGCTGTGTGATTTATTACAGGTATCAGTAGCGAACCGTGACCATTAAACCTGGGCCCGCTACAACCCCCCCCCCCTCGATTTTTTTCCTCTCCTAATAAACTGCACTAAAGAATAAAGAAAAAACCGAGATGACAGTATAGCTTTAGAAACGCATGTAGTGCGTTCAAATAACATTTGTACTAGATAACTTGTTAAGCAAAATAAGTTTCCAAACAAAATAAGGTTTCACAGCTCCGTGGTTCTCGCAAGCGGAATATGTAAATGAGGACGTCAGGACTGAATCGAAACTAGCTAGCGGCGGTAGGCTATCGACAGCTAGCGTCGCCACAGCGAGCGGAAATTATCATACAGTTAAGCCCGCCCACTAAGAGGGAAGATATGATTGGTCAATTTTACTGTCATTTGAAACTGGTATTGCGTTGAATTATAACTGCCAGGCCCTATGGTGTCAATATAGGACCTAATGTTTTGAGAATCAAAAAACAGAATCCATAACCAAGAAATTACGTTTTGTAATTGAGAAAACTGTCGTTAATATTGAGAGTTTAAAAAGCTGGTTTGTAAACACAATATTTATGTTTTCAATAGTCTATTTTGAGTTTAATATTCTTGAAGAATCCGTTTTCGTTTTCGTTGCGCCTTTTCTCGTTCGCGCTTCTCTCGGTCTCGCTCTCGCCTCCAGAAGTTTCTCGCTTTTGACTTTTGGACCTGTTTTTAAGGGTAGGCGGGATTTACACAGTCAGTGGCTGATGGAGTTAAGCCCCGCCCACCCATGCCATTCTACACACATGATTACAATATACAACAGGGTAGTCGTAACTCCACAACAATCTACTTCAGTCTATCTACTGTGGGTTACTAAAATAGATAATCGTTAAAAATAGCTGATATGAGAAAACATAAACACACATCTTGCCTGTGTTTGCCGGTGTTGTGCCGAATTCCGACTCAAACTAAGAATTACGAGAACAGTAACACACTTGATATACCGAAGTTCACCTCCGACTACGTGACCTCGCCATATTACTTTGTTCCACGTCGTTACAGACAACCGTGCATCTTATATATCTTAATGACAGTGAAATAAGTTATAATCACAGTACCCAAACCCACCCCGATTAACGGGAGTACTGTGATTATAACTTATTTCACTGAGCACTCTAGGTTTGTCCTAGCTACATAATAAGATATATTTAGGTAATAATTGTCTATTTTATATTTTATTTTATTAAAAATTAAATAAGTCAGGTCATTAAGATATATAAGATGCACGGTTGTCTGTAACGACGTGGAAGGCCCTCTGTAAACGAACAGCGGGCATCACAGTTCTGATAGGGGAAGACACTTAACCCCTCACCTTCCAACACAGATTGAATAGACACGGTTGAATATTTTATTTGCTTATATTTTTGTAATTGTTTAGATGTCGATTGTAAAACTGTAAGTAGATAAAATAAAATTGGATAATTTTATATATATATAATGTTTTAAGAATATTTTAGGCCCTCTGAGAGGGCGTAGAGGGCCCTGACGGTTCCCCACTGACAGGTATAATACACCCACATTACCACAGAGCTGTGTGGTTTATTACAGGTTTAATACACCCACACCACCACAGAACTGTGTAATTTATTACAGGTTCAATATCAGTCATTGTAAATCTGATCAGTCTGTACTTTGTGTTCCTCAGCTGACTGTATTCTGACTGTGTGCTACCAAAGTATCGGTTGATACAGCTGACTGTATTCTGACTGTGTGCTACCACAGTATCGGTTTACAGCAGCTACAGTCAGCAGGGTCTCCACTCTTAATAATATCAGCTCTCAATAATCCACACTGGTCCTTCATATAACACGTACGTAAGTTGTTGGGGGGAGGGGGGGGGTGGCGAACGTAAAATGGACACAAATTAAGTGTTATATCGCGATCTATCGATCGCCGGTGGTTGGCGCCAGAGCGAACTAGTAACTCGGCTCATTGAATCATATATGTGGATCAGAAGTAAATAAACTGGATTTTTTTTCGGCGTGAGATATCGGAAGTGTGGCGTGAGAGCGTGTGAAAACGGTCAAATGCGTGTGTCTCACGCTCAATGCGTGAGAGTTGGCAACCCTGCAAGCAGGCATGGGTCGAACCAGAAAGGCAGTCAGAACAATTACCAAAACCAAGACGAAGCGACATTACCAAAACAGAACACAAAACCAACCGTAATGCAGACACACGAAAGAACACGGGGCAAAATGGCAGGAACAGGAACAAGGCGAGTACATCCAACAACAACAAACCGCCACACACAAGATTAAACACCAGGATTAAACAGACCAGGGTAAATGAAGAACACATGAAACTCTAACGAGAGAACAGGGTTACAAAATACAAGGAGGGACTATGTACACACATGGCTGACAAAACAAAACACGACTGAATGACAGGAGGAGGAGGGGCTAGTCGTGCTTATAGGTTTTAGTTGTAACTTATAGCATTAGCTTTTGATACATCAGTGTGAAGTGTTTTAATGTAAGGTGCAAAAGGTAGACATATTTAACAATTGAAAGCCAAGTTCTGATCCCTTCAACAATGAGCACCTTCAAAATTCATGAACTGATGAACTTAAATAGCTCGGATGCTCCTCATGGAATCACTGAATATGAAACTTGAGTCAGATGCAGCGTCGGTACTTTATTAGTGATCCTTTGTAAGAGTAACAGAAACAGCACCTCCCCTCCTCAGCAGGTCTGTAGAACAGACACCACAGGGGCAGGTCTGTGCTTTTTAGTGCAAAATATCAAATATAAAGTTAAAAGATCTTTATTGATTTGATGGATTTATTAATACTGCGATTATCTGATGGTAAGCTTTTATAGAGTTGATTTACATGTTATTTTCATGCTTATTTATTTTTATTGTGCACTTAATTTAGGGTCCAAATGTGACTGGATCCAGTTGAGTCTCTCATACCTGTATTGTTATTTCAGAGTTTAAAGAGGAGAGGTTTCCTAGACCTGCTCTTAAGAACCTAATGACCTTGTTGGAAGGATGGAAATCATGGAAGTATCAGCTGAAGGAAACTGAGACTGAACTGGAGCGAACAGACAAACAAACACCCAGTAAAGGAGAATTAGAGGAAGAGAAAATGACACAAGAGGAGAGAGAGAGCATCAGTCAGATCAGAGTGGAGATGAGAGAGATGGAGGAAAAAATAGTGAGAGAAAGAGTGGAGATGAGACAAAGAGAAGAGCAGGAGATGAGAGATGCAGTGAGGGCTGTGGTGGAAGCTCTGAGGAGTTCAGCAGAACCAGTGGAGAAACTGATTGAGAAGATAAAACAATACAAACATCAAAAACATGAATATAGAAATAGGTTATCAGAGGAGAGAGATGATGAGAAGAGGAGAGAACTGGAGAGAGAACTGGAGAGAGAAGATCAACAGATGAAGGAGGCAGAACAGGAGCTTAGAAGGATGCAGGAGGAGAGGAGGAACATGATGAAGAACCTCAGACTGGAGATGAAGAGCAGAGAGAAGAGTGCAGCTACAGCAGTAGAGACAGACAGACAGCTGATCAGGATTGTGCCCGTATATATTATCCAGACCCTTATGACACAGAAACAAAAAGAGTTTGATAGTAGGATGGATAGTAGTTTATACCGAAGCACCTGGCGAATTAAAGCTACTTTTATCCTATGGAACTTAATGAAATAACCTAATTATTTATATATTTGAATATTTAGGACAAATGAATTTTGGTTTCTCATAATCTATCATAGCTAGATTATTGCTCAGCTGTTAACTCTGCCTTCTGAATAACGTGTTCTCCATTCTGTCTGGTTCTGCTGTATTATAGTGAGTTTAGAGACTCTAGACACTGCAGAACCAGGATATAGGAGGAGAAAAAATATGGAGGGACTTCCTCCACGAAGTAAGTGATATATAGATTTTCATATAGTACCTTTAGTACTGTATTAACTGATTTACTAAGTTGCAGTAAATATTATGTGTCAAATGATTTATTCTTGTTCTTTTCCAGTGGGTGGAGAATCCTCCAGTCCAGACTCTCCAGTGCTGGTTCCTGTACCAGAACTCAGGCTGGTGCTGCTGGGGAGGACTGGGTCTGGGAAGAGTGCAGCAGGAAACACCATCCTGGGCAGAGAGGAGAGGAGCCAGGCTGCTACATCTACACTCCCCCAGCAGAGTGAGAGCAGACAGGGGGAGGTGGCTGGGAGGAAGGTGACTGTGGTGGACACTCCTGACTGGTTCTGCCCTGAACTCTCTCTGGAGGAGGTGAGACAGGACATGGGACTCTGTGTCCATCTGTCTGCCCCAGGACCCCACGCCTTCCTCCTAGTAATACCAGTGAAGCTGCCTGCAGGAAAGGAGAGAGGGATGCTGGAGAAAATGGAGGAGATGTTTGGAGAGAGATGTTGGAGGAACACCATGATCCTCTTCACTGTTACTGAGGAAGAGCAAAATCCTGAACAGTTCATTCAGTCAGGAAACCAAGAGGTCCAGACACTTGCGGAGAAATGTGGGAACAGGTTTTATTGTCTCAACATTAAGGAGAGTGGGGATGGGCCTCAGATCTCAGAGCTGCTGGAGAAGATAGAGAAGATGGTGGAAGGAAACAGAGAGAGATTCTACAGCAGTGAGATCTATCTGGAAACAGAATCTCAGATCTGAAAGATGGAGAGAAAAATCCTCAAGGAAAGAAGTGAAAAAAGCAAATGAAGAAAGAGAAATGAAAGAGAAAATGGAAAATGAGATGCAAGACTGAAAAAGATATGAGTGATACAGCTCCGACGGATAGAAATTGAAGAAAAGGTGAAGAAACTGAAAGAGAAAAGAGAGGGAGAGAAGAGAGATGGAGGAGAGAGACTCTCAGAACTCATAGAGACTCAGTCACTCAGTCAGATGTGAATTAATCTAAGCTAAATTGTATGCAGATTTTTCAAAGTCTGTGGGAATTTTTGTAAGTATACATTTTCTAATAACTGATTATCCAGTGTGTACTACTATTTACTGGAAATTACTTTATATATGTAATTAGGTTGTACATATTTTTATTAATTGTGGGTTAAGTGCAATTTCTAAATGTGAATCAAATAAAATGTAAATACTTCAACATTTTCATGCTTTTATTTCATCCTTAAATGTGCTATATGTTGTCAGTACAACAGTACAACAGTAGGAAAACGCACATGAAGTGATTATTAGTGCTGATGGTGAAGAGGAACGTGGCCAGGACGTTCCTGTTTGTGTATTTCCAGACACTGGCCTGTTTCTCTCCACATAATCCTTCTCTTTAGAGTATGTTTCTACCCTCCACTGAGTCAGTCGCTACAGGAGTGTGTCCAGGTTCTGTAAGAGTCTGTTCTACACGTTCTTCTGCATCTCCAGACACTATTGTTGGTTGTTGTGCTTTGCTTGCTTGTATTACTGGTTTGCAGCACAGTGGATCTTAAGGATGCAGCGTGCAGGGAGAGAGAGCAGCTGTGATCTGACCAGGAACCACAGCTGCCCCTGATGTCTCCTCACTCCATGGACTTCTCCGGGAGAGGAGCCAGGGCTTTGTTAGTTGGGCTAGCTCCTCCCTCTCTGTCTGCAGGTGTGAGTGTGGAGGGCGTGGCTGACGCCCTTTTGTTCCTGAGGTCACTCCATCTGCACACTTCTTCTCCTGCAACTGCTCCCTTCAAGTGTGCAGCCACACTGGTTCTTGTATATCCTGCTCACCAGAGGGGGTTTGATAGGGAGCTTTTTTAGTGTCACCAGAACCTGAACCTGAAACCATTATTACTTGAAAAAACAGTCTGTGAAAATCATTCAGGTATGGGCGCTTTTCCTACTGCACCCCATTCTCCCCTTCTTGTGCACCCCATTCAGTCCCCCAGGGGGCTGTGGCTTCCGGTAGAGAGTATGCTGTGTGCAATTGGCTGCCTTTCTCGCCGGTGTGTGTGATTGGTTGTCTGTGACTTGTACCTGTGTTAAATTGTAAAGCGCCTTGGGTATTCTGAAAGGTGCTATATAAATCAAACATTCATTCATTCCTTCATACTGCACCCTGTCCTCCGGTGGGCGCTGTCTCAGGGATGATGTTATCACAGGAGGCACCACAGAGTGGGTCATTTTAACTGGCTGATGCTGAGACTGTTACGTCAAAAGCTAGGTTTATACTTGATGCGGTAGTAATTCGCCATTCACTTTTGGTAATTCGTCATTCACCCCCGCTCAACAACTTACACTCGCCGCACCAAAATCGACCCCCCACCTATTTTTTTAGGACTACACCACTGCTCACAACCAAGCGTTAGTATGGTTAGTCAGGAGTGTGGATGTAGTGTTTTACTTGGTTAATCTTCTCTGAACACTACTGTCTGAACACTACTGTCTGTGTATAAGCAGCCAGTGGAAACTGAGGTTGTCAAAGTCAAAGTCAACTTTATTGTCAAATCTGTGATACGTACAGGACATACACAGGATTGAAATTACATTACTCTCAGACTCCATAGTGCAGTGGTAAACATTTACTTCTTAAATTAACATTAACTAAAATAGTAAAAAAAAAAAAAAACAATAGTAATGGTAAAAATATAACTGAGTTGTGTATATATATATATATATATATATATATATATATATATATATATATATATATATATATATATATATAATAAAATAAATAGAAGGTCTCTGACATTTACATTCAAGTAAGTGGCATATGCAGCAGTAAGTAAACATACTGTTTGTGCAAAGTGAATGTATGAGGAATCTGGTGTAG
This sequence comes from Brachyhypopomus gauderio, assembly GCF_052324685.1. Taxonomy (NCBI): domain Eukaryota; kingdom Metazoa; phylum Chordata; class Actinopteri; order Gymnotiformes; family Hypopomidae; genus Brachyhypopomus; species Brachyhypopomus gauderio. The sequence continues at coordinate 3,411,447 of NC_135217.1, forward strand.
TTAGGATTAAAGTGAACGTATGCAATGAATTATAAATATAATGTGGAAATGTAAACAGGAGTGCAAATTGAGTGAGCGTTAGACTTCTACAGTGATGGGTGTAGAACCAGTTCTTATCAGTTTATAAGAACTTATCAGAGTTCTTTGTTGAACTTAAGTGTTGTAGTTGTTGATTTTGAAATGTGTCTTGTTTATTAAGGATGAAAGAGTGGAAGAGCAGGGAGTGAGTTGTATTTGATGTTACTGACTAAATGATTTCTAACTCTGAAGTTGTCCTCATGTTCCCAGTTCTTCCTATTTTAGAGAATCTTTGAATACATATATACTATTTTTTGCTGAATTAGGTGGAATAATTAAACTGTTTTTGTGTCTGCTAGTGTTCAAGTAAAATGTAAATTGTAACTTAACTTCAGACATCTACTGCCCCCCTGTGGCTAAAAGTTCTTAATTCTTTTAATTACTACTTTATGTATGATGTACAGTAATTCCACAGATGGAGAAGTATTACCCACGTATCCACTGTTAAACACCAAACACAAGAACCTTTAGAAAATTGAAAATATTTGACAGTTACATTTGACTAATACTTCTTATAATATCGTGGCCTGCTAGCGGAAGTAAGAGTGTCACACGGGTTTTGCATAATTCTTCCAACAGTTTATTGACCCTTTTTGAGGCAAAGGAGGAACTGCACATTTTCGTCTCTCCCCTTTTCATACACTGCTCAGCCTGGGTCGTCACCCTCCAATAACTGTTACAAACAGCATTATTAGATGTTGGTATGTGTTGAAATTACATGTTGATTTTGCTTTGCAAACGGTACATGGACAAAAAAAAAACATCGCTGTATTGTGAAGAGATGTCGACCCTAAGAGCAGAGTTGAATAATCCAGGTTCAGAAAGTAAATGTCCTCACCAGGATTTTGCACAAGCTTGCTAGAATTTCTAATTAGTGCAATCCAGGTAAAATGAGTGGAATCAACACAATCCAGGAAGCCTGAGCAAAATCCTGGTGAGGACTTTTACTTTTTGAACCTGGATTATACAACGCTGCCTAAGAGTGACGCTCAAATGCTGCGACTGGAATAAATGTAAAAGTGAAAGTACTTCAGTCTTTCCTCCTGCAGAACAAAACGGAGATTTGGTTTGTACCATGTGAACGTTTACTATCCTACTGTATACTGTCCTACTAGTCATGCTGTTATAAGACAAAGATCCAATTAGAGTCGCTCTCAAATGTCCACACAGTCTACTTGACCTAAAGCAGCAGATGTGTGTGAAGAACCGTGAAGGTAAGATGAGTTAGCATCATGCTAAAGGGCCCTAGTCACCAACAAGACTTAAGACTTAAGATTAAACAATCCACCATATTACAGAAAATACTAACCATCTCTCTCTCTCTCTCTCTCTCTCTCTCTCTCTCTCTCTCTCTCTCTCTCTCTCTCTCTCAGATTTTATGAGTTTGAACCTTTAGGAGATCAAGATGGCAGCTGCGAGTATCAGTAAGTCCAGAGTTCATCAGTCCACAACTTCACTTCAGTTATTTTAATCAGTATAGTGGTAATAATCAGGAGACACATGAAATCAAAGTAATTTTGTGTGTGTGTGTGTGTGTGTGTGTGTGTGTGTGTGTGTGTGTGTTTTGCTACAGATGAGTTTAAACTAATTTGCCCCTGTAGAGAGTTTCGGTTTGGTTCTGCTGTCACTCTCTCCTGTCTCCTGTCTCCTCAAACCAGTGCTGTTGCTATGGAGATCAGGTGGTTTAAGGGGACAGACTGTGTTTGTCTCTATAAGAACGGACAGGTGACAGAGGGGAGGGGCTACGAGGACAGAGTGAGTCTGTTCACAGAGGAGCTGCAGAGAGGAAACGTCTCCTTACAGCTGAGAGACTGCAGAGAGCCAGACATAGGATATTACCTGTGTCAGGTGACCAGTGGAAACACAACACAGGAGCTCACAGTAGTAGTATGGGGTGAGTATTCCAGAGCTCCACTACATAATCTCAACATCACCATCAGTCTCATCTCAGAATGAACATGAACAGACAGAAATACCAAACCCACATGTTGATAATCCTGTTGTGTTCAGATAAATGAGGTTCAGTGTACAGGGGGTGAATGAATGTGGAGTGAAGGACTGATGGTTCATATTGGTGGAACAAACAGTAACAGTTTCTCACTCTGACACAGGTCTACACATCATGGTGTAAAAGCAGTAAGATGAACAGGTCTGGATTAAAACTGTAGACTAGTAATATAGACTAAATTACAGATTGGCTCAGTATCAGTTAGGGGTGTAACGGTATATGTATTTGTACTGAACGGTCATGTTACGGTGGTCCCTGTTCAGTGTGCAAAGTCGCACGGAGAATAGTATATGTATCCTATAGTACGGTGGCCCTGAAAGTCCATCGTGCTGCAATAGACGCTGCAAATACTAAAGGCTAATGCATCAAAATGACAACGCATGCACTACATTTGAGAAATGTGCTGCAAATTTAGAAATGCTGCAAATCCAGCCCCAACACAATGGAAGTGGCCCAGAACACAACGGAAGTGTTTCTGGAGGAAACGCAGGGAGTTTGGAGGTTTTTAGCCATAAACAGTAGTTGTGTTATACAGTTTTCTTTTTCTAGTTAAAAATGCTAGTGTTATTCCCTTTGTCTTACCAGGTTGTGTTTTGTCTATTTTGGTGACATAATGCCTCATTTAGCTAACCCATGATAAAATCCCTTACTTATTACTAGGTAGTCATTGCCTATATCATGGGTCAAATCAAATCAAAGTTTATTTCTATAGCGCTTTTCACAACACATGTTGTCTCAAAGCAGCTTTACAGGATTTAAAAGGTTAACAATACTATGGGTCCAGAACCCTAATGAGCAAGCCAAAGGAGACAGCGGCGAGGAAAAACTCCCTATGATGGTGGGGAACAGGAAGAAACCTCGGGAGAACCAAGACTCAAAAGGGAACCCATCCTCCATTGGGCAGCCCGATAACACACAAATTACACAAAATATAGACAAATACACGTCACACATAAATCACACAATCAGACTAAGTAAAAGGTTAAAATGAAAGTTCTGTAAATGTAAATGTCACTGTAAATGTCTGTTGATGAACGCCAGGCTTTCATTCCGTGTCGGAGAAGTAATGCTGATATTGTAGGCTCCGACTGCAGTGTTACTCCCCAGGTGAACCTCGGAGAAAAAAGATACGTGATGTGGTAAATATGTAACAGTTTAATCAAAGGCCAAAGTAAACAGATAAGTTTTTAGTCGGGATTTAAACATTGAGACCATGTCTGAGTCCCGAATAGAGGCAGGAAGATTATTCCACAGTTGTGGAGCTCTAAAAGAAAAGGCTCTTCTTCCTGCTGTGATCTTTTTGATCCTAGGAACAATTAATAACCCTGCGTCCTGCGAGTGAAGTGAATGTGCTGGGTTATATTGTTCAATAAGTTCACTAAGATAGTCTGGAGCTAAGCCATGCAGTAGGGGTGGGCGATATGGGAAAAAAATAGTATCACAATTTTTTTCATAAAATCACGATTTCGATTTTTTATCACGATCTTCCATCCAAAAAAAATTGGGGCTACAAAGCTTTCTTTTTAAGCAGATTTAAATGAATGATATTGCAATTTTCCATGTGCAAACATTGTAAACAAAAAATGTAAAACAACACACTGTGTCACGTAGGGCTACGCCCCCCTTTCCTAGCTGTCACTCCGGTTTCCCTGTTCCTCGTGTCTGTTATTCCCTGCTCCTTGAGCCCGCCTTGTTGTGTGTTTCTATGGTTTCCCCACGTCTGCCACGCTCATGTCATTATTGTCTTTACCTCTTTCTATAGTTGCCAGGTTTGCGGTTTTCACGCCAAATTGGGCTTGTTTGAAATTCCAGCCGCGGGTAAAAATTTTGGGGTCGCGGGGTGCGGTTCCCCCCCCCCCCCCGTCAACTACTTTGGGCTTTGGGCTAGTTTAGGCTTCTGAAGGGCGGGTTTTACACTGACTTTGTGCGGGATATTTTTGTAGGACCTGGCAACCCTGCCTGTTTCTAGTTTAGTTCAATGTATTTATAGTCCCCGTGTCTCCCATGTCGGTATTGGTTATTTTGTGCTACTTACCTGTTTATTCTCTTGCCTCGTTCATGCTCTAGTGGTTTTAACTGTTTCTGTTTCGTCTTCGTCGTAAGTGCCGTTCAGCCTAGTCTTTGTTTCCCCTGCCTTGTTTTGTTCTTTGTGCCACCATGCCCGTTTATATTTCATGTTCGGACTGCCTACCTGTTATCAACCCTGCCCGGTATTACGACTCTGTCCATTCAATAAATCTCGCTCTCCTCAGCGTTTGTGTCCGCCTCCCTGCTCTGCGTCACGCAGTTCCTTACACTGTTAAAGTGCACTATTGCATGAAATATTTCCCAGCACTTTAAACTTAAAGTTAAATATTTATACATATAGTCGAAATGATTCAATATAATTTGCTTTTTTATCACATTATTTAATGGTGGTTTATTTTCAAAACGCCCAATCTTAACGTCTTCACGTTCTCTCATGTTTCGTCCTGGAATTACAAGAGGCTAACGTAATACAAGAGAACTGTTCAGTTAGACAGATATTTGTTGTGAAACGAAGTAGTTACAATTTCAACCATTTTCAAGTACTTTAGCCTAAATTCCAGCACTTTTCAAACCTGAAACACAAAGCAACATTAAAATTGGTCAGGTAAATGTTCCTTCCCGTTTTTGAGGGATGTTTCTTTATACTACCACATATCGTTTGCGCGAGGTGTGGTGGAGTCGCACGCTATAGTCACTTGTGAGGCGGCTGCCCGCATTGTTTCACTTTCGGCATATTACTTGGGATGTCTACATCTCAAGTGATTGAATAAATTTGTTGTACTGGCATCGGACGTTTTCACGTGTTCTTTGCACACTTTACATATCGCTGTAGTTTGGTCTTGGTCATTGGAAGAAAATCCGAATCAATTTCAGATTACAGAGGTGGATTTCCTCTTTACCAGTTCCTCGGTTTGGCTTTCAGCCGTCGTTGTCCACGCAGTTTTTAGTTTTTACAAACACAACATGGAGGCATGGAAGACGCACAGTTCGCTGTGATTGGTTAGTCATACGCCTTACGTCTGACGCATCGGTGGGAAACAGCATAAAAAAGTCATTGCGCTGATTGGCAAAGGCGATCTATACGATTTCTCTAATTTGGTAGATCGCCTGCGATTCTCCACTCGTTATCGCCATTCACGATTTTATATCATCATATCGTGCACCCCTACCGTGCAGTGTTTTATATGTTAATAAAAGTATTTTATAGTCAATACGGAATCTAATTGGCAGCCAGTGTAATGACGATAGTACGGGACTAATGTGATCAAACTTTTTAGTTTTTGATAAAACTCATGCTGCTGCGTTCTGAACCAGCTGGAGTTTGTTTATCGATTTACCAGAACATCCAGCTAGGAGACTGTTGCAATAATCTAGTCGAGAGGATATGAATGCATGGATTAGTTTTTCCGCATCACTAGTATTTAATATCTTTCTAATTTTAGCAATGTTGTGTAAGTGAAAGAACGCTACCCTAGTTATATTATTAATGTGTGTATCGAATAAGAGATCTGGGTCTACCTCTGCGCTGGGGGTTATATAGCTACATTACGTATCTTGTCTCTCGCAGCCCTAGACCCAACTATTATTAGCTCTGTTTTATCGGGATTTAGTGCTAGAAAGTTACACGCCATCCAATGTTTTATCTCTTCTACACATTTCTCGATTTTACCATTTACGCCTAAATCATCGGGTTTTGCCGATAAATATAGCTGAGTGTCGTCTGCGTAGGAGTGGAAACTGATGTTGTGCTTATGCATAATCTCGCCTAAGGGTAACATGTACAGTGTGAATAGAAGTGGTCCTAGGACTGTCCCTTGTGGGACATCATATTTAACCTGCACAGATTTAGAGGTTTTATTATTAACACTTACACATTGGAAGCGGTCGGTCAAATATGATCTAAACTAGGAGAGTGCAACTTCTTTAATACCTACCATGTTTTCTAGTCTATCCAGCAAAATGTTGTGGTCTACAGTATCAAAAGCTGCACTAAGATCTAACAGTATAAGGAATGAGACGAGCCCATTATCGGCCGATATTAGTAAATCATTCACTACCCTGAGTAAAGCTGTTTCAGTGCTGTGGTTTGGTCTAAATCCTGATTTAGACCAAATGGGAGATTATAAATGGGTCTATAGTTGGCTAGAATCTGCGGATCGAGATTCTGTTTTTTAATCAAGGGTCTAATTACGGCGCATTTTAATTCTTTGGGCACGTACCCTAGGTTAAGGGAAGAGTTATTCATATTAAATAAGGGCCCTGCAATGGCTGGGAGTAGGTCTTTAAATAGACGGGTTGGAACTGGGTCGAATATACATGACGTAGGCATAGACGAATTAATCAGTGTTGTGAGCTCTTTTTGCGATATAGGATTGAAGCCATTTAGCTCAGTAATATTTTTGGATAGTTACTAATAACTAAACTACTGGTGTTGGATTGGAGATTAGGGTGCGATGTAATATGACTCTGTAGTCGGATATTATCAATTTTATTATTAAATGTGTGTAAGTGCTGTATTAGAACTAGTGTCGTTGATATTTCTTGTTAGTTTAGATACCGTCGCGAAGAGAAATCTAGGGTTATTTTTGTTGTTTTCTATTAGTGTCGAATAATATGAGGCTCTAGCTTTTATTAGGTCATTTTTTTTTATTAGGTATTTATGGGTAAATAGCTAAATGCTCTTTAAATGTAGCTAGCTAGGTGTTTAGACAGAAAGTAAGGCTTTAAAAACCCTAAAAAAAATCCCATTTAGCACAACTTAGTTTCTATCTAAATAGCTAGCTATGGTCTTAATTATTAAAGCTCTTACAATGTAGCTAGCTATGTTTAAAGCGCTTTACTACTTAAGTCCCGTTCAGCGTAATGAGAAACTGTATAACACAATTGTTGCTTAAGGCTAAAAACCTCCAGAGTCCCTGCGTAAAACAGTTATTTCAAAAACACTTCCGTTATGTTGTGGGCCACTTCCTTTGTGTTGTGGCTGGATTTCACAGGCGAGTTGCACCCTGAAACCATAGCTGTACACATTGCTAATCAAATCTCACAATATGGTCAAAATACTACATACTGTATACTGTATACTGCCTATTACATACTGTATACAGTATACTGTGCTCAGTATATACTGGATACTGCATACCAGTATGCGACAAAAGCAAACCATACTAGGGAGCATGCAAACATATAAAGCTCCACCTATTTTGACACTAGGGGTGGGCGATATGGGAAAAAATTTTATCACGATTTTTTTCCATAAAATCACGATTTCGATCTTCGATCACTGACTCTGTGTATTTCCCTTGTTTGCTGGTTATTGTTGATCTTAGCCTCTGTTCTGTTATCATCAGCCTCATGGGTTCCTGGCCTTATTTCTATTCTAGCCTTTGTTGTTGTGTAAGCCTGTCATGTTTTTTTATGTCTGTTTGTGTTGGTTATATATCTATTTTAGATTTCAATGCATCCACGTCTATATCACTAATTGGAGTGATTATAAATAAGTATATTTAGCTAAACTAAGATAATATAAATGTTTTCAAGCTTACTTCAGTTAAAAACTTCAAACTGAAGATTTGAGGTACAATGGAGTATTAATTTATACAAGTATTATATACAGTATATTCATTTGTACCAAAAGAAGCACTATGTTTGTTTATTACAGGAAATAAATACAGAGTGATTGTAACTGGAAACACCCTAGGTGCTCATAATGAGTTCAAAAGAAGACTCCATGCACAAATACCAGCTCTAACAGAAGTGTCAATAGTGGAGGACTTTGATTTCATTCTGACATTCTGCCCTGTTGTTTCACGAGCTGGAACTGACATAAAAGCAGCTCTGCGTGAAATTAATCGTGTATCAGGTATGTAATGACTCTGAAACCCTTGCATTTAACCCTTGCATTATGAAATATGAAATATTATATTTATTATATAATATATTAAATTCTCATTTTGTTATTTCACATGTTATGGACATTCTTATGCTATTATGACTATTTATCTGTCTTTGTTTTGTGTAGAATCAAAGCCTGCTGTTCTAGTGGTGCTCCATCACACATTTGACCCAGACTGCACTGTACCAGACAGCAGCAGATCTGTAACCAGGGAGAACACGACCACAGTGGACTGTCTGTTCCATGAGGATCAGGGTCTGCTGCAGTGTACAAGAAATGATGAAGCACTATCACGAGTTACAAAGCATCTTAAACATCAGGTATTTTTTCTTTACCAAATTATGTTTTATGGTCTTCATTACATCACAGTTGATTTTTAACCCTTTCCAGTTAGCCCACTCTAACTTTAAAAATCAAGATGACTTAAATAATTTTATCTCAGCTGTCCCATCATGAATGCCTGTAACTGAGGAGGCACGAGAGACAAGAATTTAGTAAGGTAGAATTAAGCACAAACAAACAAGCTGACCATGCAGCAAATAACGGCTAAATAACCACATTTTGATGTTATTGGTTAAGAGGAGTGAAATGCTAACAGTTTTAGTGGACATTAGCACTTAAACTAAGTAGCAAGCCCAGCTTTGTGTGATGAATCAGGGCTGTCCTGTATGTGAACACAAAATATGATATGATTGGACACTACCGCACAAAAATTAGACATACCCAAATCACACACAAATACACACATACACACACATGTGCAAATGGTTCCTTTCCCCTGCTCCAGTGTCCTGTATACAAGTGTGCATTTAAAGTCTGGACTGACTGTGAAGTCCTTTTCAGAAGCACAAACAATAACATGGTTGTCCACCACTGTATCCTAATCCTGCTAAAATCTAAATTCGATGTTATTGTCAGCATTCTGAACTCATAATTCTGTTGGTTACAATCATTCACCTAACATAATAAATTAACAAAATAGATTTATTACAGATTATTTTTATCAGTATTTTAAACCACTGCTTGGAAGTGCCATCATATTTGTAGAATTTAGGGAAATGAAAATATTTAATATCTTTTGATTGTTAATTTGTAAATTGTTATGTTGGGTGAATGATTCTAGCTGACAGCCAGCTCCAAATTATGAATTCAGAATGCTGTTTGATGATAACGTCAAATTTAGATTATAGCAGATTTAGGTTTAGAGTGGTGGACAACAAAAGGAATAGAAGTTAAAAACAATTATTACAGATTATGTTTGCCAGTGTATGCTCATGTTATCCATGCCATCAGCATCAAGCTATGTGTGATTATCTATACCTCTGGAAAGCTGTAAATACCGATGTTATGTGTGTTATGCCTTGAGACAACGTGATTTGACAGGCGTCATTTAAAAGTGATAAATGAAAGGCTGGTGGAAGAAATCCGATGGCTTGTAGTCACTCACAGTGGCAGGAGCCGCTCAGTGGTTGATGGCTGATGCTTTGGCTTTTAATTAATTGTTGATTGTCACCAGATCTTTCTACACGTTCTTGTTTATTTTCCTCACTATTTTCCACACCGATCATATTTGCCAACATTCAGTGATCCCAGCCTGTGTGCATACAGTCTCAAGGGACCTTACACAACATCACTAGAGAACTTTGGTATATGGGACCCCTCAGATATCATCACTCTGACATTTTCAGACACTTCTTAAATACATTTACATGATGTAAAGTGAGAGATGAGTGTTTTGATATTTGTGTATTAAGTTGTGAGTCTGTTGGTTTATGTTATTTTCCTCATATGTAGAGAGCAGTTTTGTGAGATAACACAAGCTGTGATGTGGGTGACACAGAGGGGCTGAGAGACGGAGGGAGACTGAAAGGATCTTTATTGATCTTTAGTGTTCCTTATTAATCCTTGTTGGGTCTTAATCTTTCCTTAGGGAGATCTGAGTGAACAGCAGTAATGTAATGTGACATTTGCAGACAATAAAAGCTGTTTTTATTGGTAGATGGATATTCCAAAAACAAAGTCATATAACAGGAGACATGATTAGACTTAGTCATGAGATTGTTCTTGCTTGCTTTATTGATCCCAGAGGGAAATTCTTCACATCCTTTTTTTGTGGCTCACCCCAACCCCCCCATCTTTGGAGGAGAACATTGTTTTTATGTACAGATCAAATGATACAAAAAAAAGAGGGGGAGAGAAAGTAAAAAGAGAAAAGACAGAAGGGCAGAAATAAACACAGCTCAAATGACCACTGAAATGGTTCACCAACTGCTGCTCCTAAAAGAAGAGTAGAAAGTGTACCTAAGACATACAGCACAAATGACTGTGATGTATGTGTGAGTGTGTGTGTTTATGTAAGAAGAGCAGAAAGTGTACCTAACACACACAGCACAAATGACTGTGATGCATGTGTATGTGTGAGTGTGTGTGTTTATGTAAGTGTAACATAGGATAAATGTACAGAATGTACTTACTAGCAAGGGTAGAAAGTTGCGACAACATTCCCCCAGAGGCAGGCAGAGAAAGACCAGGGAATCCCACCCGACCGAGGCCCCTCCAGGAGCAGTGGAGTCCCAGGGCCGCACTTCCCAGTGACCCCCGCCTGCCTGCCCCAGCGGCCAGGAGGGGGAGACCCCGGACAGCACCCCCCCAACCAAGGAGCACAGGCCCAGGGGAACCAGAGGAAACAGAGCCACCCCCCAGGATGGCCCCCGCCCACCATGGGCCTATAGCAAGGCCCCAGCCACCCTTCACCCGGCAGGGCCCCTCGAAATTCTTCACATCCAGTAGTAGTCAGACATAGTATACAGAGTTATAAAGGAAGGATACTGTAGACTACGATAGAAATATACAAAATGAATGATAAAAAATAAAATATACAAAATAAAATTAAGTTATAGTAATTAAGGTATAGTTTTTCAATGTCACTGTTGACGACAGTCCAACAAACTTCAAAGTCGTCGAGCGGCTGAATAGGGGAAACTAATGCCCGACGTGTTACCTGTTCCAAACATAAATCCAAGCTTCAGTTAGCGTTTATTTTGTATCAAATCAAGTATTCAAGAATTAAAACATCAGCATCCACAGACCTTCACAATCCACAAATGGCATAAAATCCAGATACAAGGAGTAATCCATTGGCATTGTTCACGTCAGCAACTTACAGCATTTAAACAGTCAGCAAAAGTAGGCTTCCCCCATCACCCACTCACTACCCCTCTCACCTAGCAAGTGCACAGGTGATATTACAAATCATTACCGCCACCGACACCACGTGACCCAAATAGTACACGTCACTACATAAGTGCACACAAGACCTAAACCCAAGTCTACGCCTGTCCACAACAGTCACTATGTAGTGGAAGTAGTGCAGTTGACTACTGAGTAGAGCAACAGTGTACAACTGTTGCTGTGCAAATTGAGATGACTGATGCCAGCTATACAGACAGTGCAAGTATATAGGTAAAAAAGAAAGAAAAATAAATTAGCAGTGCAATTTTGCAATATGTAAACAGTGGACACTGAATAAACGAACATTGCAGAATAGTGCAATTGCCGAATAGTGCAGATATGGTACAAAAGTAAAAATAGGGTAGCTAGGATGGTGTGTTAGCAGAGAGGGGGGTATGTCCATTAGAGTGCCCGGAATGAAAGTGTCTCAGATTTCTTGGTTCTTAGTCTGTTGTGCTGAGAGGAGTTAAAAAGTCTAATGGCCTGGGGGACAAAAGACTTCCTGAGTCTGTCTGTGAAGCAGGACTGGGACAGCAGTCTGCCACTGAATTAGCTCCTCTGCCTGGTGATTGTGCTGTGAGGAGGATGGTGAACATTGTCCATGATGTTCAGCAGCTTGTTGAGGGCTCTCCTCTCTGCCAGTGGTGTTAAGGACTCCAGCTCTAATCCCAGCACAGAACAAGCTTTTCTCAACAGCCTGTCGAGTTGTCCAGCATCCCTCTTGCTGATGCTGCTTCCCCAACACACTAAAAAGGACACTGGCTACCACAGACTGGTAGAACATCAGCAGGAGCTTCTGGCAGATCCTGACGGACGCAAGCCTCCTGATAAAGTACAGTCTGCTCTGGGCTTTTCACCGACCAGTCCAGCTTTTCATCCAGGTGCACACCAAGGAACTTCTGGACTTTACCATCTCCACATCGACCCCATCGATGGAGACTGGCTGCTGAGAGGGCCTGGACCTTCTAAAGTCTATGCACATCTCCTTGGTTTTGGTGATGTTTTGGTGATGTTTGCTATGCACCACACCACAAAGTCCTCAATCAGGCTTCTGTACTCCGTCTCCTGTCCATTACGCACACACCCCACAATTGCAGTGTCATCAGAGAACATCTGCATGTGGCATGACTCTGAGTCGTATTTGAAGTCTGATGTGTACAGGGTGAACAGGACTGGAGAGAGGACGTTCCCCTGTGGTGCTCCTGTGTTGCTGATCACTGTATCAGAGGAGCAGTCCCCTGATCCTGACATGTTGTGGTCTCCCAGTCAGGTAGTCTGTGATCCAGGTAACCAGGTGCATGTCCACCTCCATCTTCACCTTGTCTCTCAGCAGTAGGGGCTGGATGGTGTTGAAGGCGCTGGAGAAGTCAAAGAACATGACCCTCACAGCCCCACTCCCCTTGTCCAGGTGAGAGTGAGCTCTGTGCAGGAGATGGAGGATGGCGCCTTCCACCCCCACCTTCTCCCAGTAGGCAAACTGCAGTGTGTCCTCAGCAGTCATGGTCCTCTGGTAGGGAACTAGACCGGAGGGTCGTGGGTTCGATTCCCAGGCCTGAGGCCATGACTGAGGTGCCCTTGAGCAAGGCACGTAACCCCAACTGCTCCCCGAGCAAGGGCTAGGCCTGCCCACCGCTCTTTGCATATGTGCACCACAGCCCCCTAGTACTCACTAGTGTGTGTATGTGTTTGTGTGTGTGTTCTAATTGCACAGATGTGTAAATGCGATGAACAAATTTCGATTGCGGTGAAAAATCACAATTGAAAAATATGGCACATTTCACATTTTGCATGGTGGGCCTGAGGTCTGAGGTGACACAGCAGCAGTCGCTCCATGGTCTTCATCACGTGAGATGTCAGAGCAACTGGCCTGTATTAATTCAGCTCCTTCGGGTGTGCCTTCTTGGGAACTGGAATGAGGCAATTTGCCTTCCACGTGTCAGGAACCTTCCCTAGGTGTAGACTCAGGTTGAAGACATGTTGAAGCGGCTCCCCCAGTTGGACAGCACATGCCTTCTGGGGCACACACTGTCCGGGCCAGCTGCCTTTCTGGGGTGTAGTCTCCTCAGCTGTCTCCTGACTTGGTCTGTAGGTTGGGGGACTGCGAGAGCTGATTTGTCCTCCCACAAATGTAATATGGTCTGAGGCTCACCACTAACAGTTCAATGTCCCGGCAGCAGATAACCTCCTTCACGTATACATGACCAGGTTTGCACCACCTGGTGTTTATGAAGAGCGCGAGCCCCCCACCTTTGTGCTTCCTGCTGAGCTTCGAGTCCCTGTCCGCCCACACTAGAGAATCCAGGCAGCTCTACGTTAGCGTCTGGGGTGTCAGGGGTGAACCAGGTCTCGGTGAAACACAGCACACTGCACTCCCTGTAGAGCTTCTGATTCTTCACCAGACTAGCCAGCTCATCAGTTTTGTTAGTGTTGACACTAACAACGAGTTGACACTAACGAGTTGACATTCCCCATTACCACCGATGGAACCAAGGGTTTGTACCTCCACTGCTTCTCCGTCTTCTTAGCCTTTAGTTTAGCCTTTAGCTTAGCTCTGGCTCTGCAGCCCAGATACTTCCGCCTCTGTCCTCGCTGTGCTGCATATTAATGATCCAGTATGCTTAGGATATAAATAAGATGCACACTGGGCATGCGTAGAAACACACAGACAATAAATAAAGTTAAAAGACTTTAACGAGAAAAAGAAACACAAAGACCACTGGAAAAGGCAGCCACTCGCGTCGGCACCAGAAACCATATCAGGGGAGAGTGCGAACGCAGTCCCCCACTACCAGATATTATGCAGTCGAGATTTCCACATTTGGGGAATTTGCAAGGATCAGCACAGCCTAAGTGCAATGGCTGAGCCTCACCTTGGGCGAACCACATTCCTGATCATGGTCTTACCCCTGCCAGGTAAATAGGAACAAAGGAGAACAGTCAGAAACAATCCAAGCCGTAGTGTCAGGGCAGGCTCCAGGGTCACCCCTCCTGTCGCCACAGGAGCAGGCTCGCGAGCCAGCGCTCGTTTTTGAGTACGCTCGCTCCTTCGACGATTCTGGGCATTCTCAAGTTTTCCTGCTCTGTTATTTCTCTGTCTAGTTTTGTTTGTTATTTTGGGAAGGGTTTTTTTTTTTTTGCTCACCATAGTGGTTAGAGAGCCAGCTACTTCCCCTGGCATCTTCTGTTCATTCGCTCGTTTTTTCCCCTCTGTGACGCGGGAGGCGGCAGATGGACGAGACACGGAATCCGCTGGTTCAGACACGGTCACTTTAATTCTGACACAGGTATTGCGCAATAGCGCACGAGCAACACAAAACAAGCATACACAACGTGCAGACTTAGACAACGACGAGCACAGGACACTGCGCGAGCGCACATTAAATAGGCAAGACACATTAGCCCCACGTGATCACGAGACGATTCACAGGTGAGATTTATAAATGACACGACAAAACCCCAACCACGTATATCCACTGACGCAGACAAAGCACGTGGACAACGTTTACACATGCCCAAAAGGGAGGGGCCGGGGTCCTCAACGTGACACCCTCGCGTTGAGTTGTCCGCAATCTTTTAGTTCTCTTTCTGTTTGAGTTATCTTCGTGTTTCATTTTCATGGAGGTTTTTCCCGCATTCCTTTTGGCGGAGGTTTCAGTTCACTGTTTATTTTGTGATTGGCGTTTGGGTTTTTCCCGGTTCAAAATTTCACACGTCATATGCGTGTAACACGGAGAAAAAAACTCAGCAGACCACCAAATCCAAGCAGGGGTGTCTAAAACCAGATTCCAGAAATACAAAAGATCCGTCATACACAGGAATGGAAAATACACAATAGAAACACTCAGTATGCTCAAGAAAACAGAGTCAACACTTCACAAAGTCATAGAACATGAACAGGGGTTTATAAGGAAGAGAAATGAGGAGCATGTGGATCTAATTAGTGCTCTGGGGATGATGGTCTCAATATAACTTTCTGATTGGATGGTTACTGACCTGGGGATTCCGAGAAGTGCAGGGTGGGACCAGAGGGCATTTTTTCATTGTTAAAATAGTTAACGTCTTACTGTAAATCATGATGTGGGCTTATTTGAGACACACACAGGCTTAAATGGTGACACAGTCTGTAACACCTTGAGCAGGGAGCTAGAAGGACTAGGAGACTAGAGTTAGGGACTAGGAGATTAGGGTTAGGGACTAGTAGATTATGGTTAAGGTTAGGGTTAACAGCATGTGTAACACCTTGAGCATGGAGTGACAAGAAGGCGGATGCGTGTGTGGAGTAGAGTGAGATTTAAGTGCAAATCAACGAGAAGAGTCATAACAGTCCAGGTTCATAACAGATGGGAAATCAGACACAGAGCAGTATCCAATACGTGAAGACATGATGGACTAAGGTAAACCCCAAAAAACACTGTAGAAACCAAATTGGAGAGATGCTAGTGATGGGCAAATGATACCGAAGCTTCGGAGTTTGTGTCGAGAAATCCAGGAAGTGGTTTATGAAGCACGTATCGAGGCTTCGTTTAGGGCAAGTGACGTCGCTCATGATGTTTGAAACCTTGCTGATTCAGCACGTGGTTCGAGTATCGACGTGATTTTTGAACATATACTGTATAAAATCCAATGGATCCCTGCAAAACTTGTGCTTACTGTTCATGTTGGCATTTCGCTAGTTTGACTGTGACATAGAGGAACTTGTTTTCATGGATCCTGGTAAGAGGAGAAGCTTCAAGCGCTCGATGGAAAGATTCAAGGGCTCATGAGGCTTCATCTGGCCATCACTAATAGATACATGGAACATGTCAAGACAAAACAAGGCTTAAACTTAGCACTAGAATATAGGTAAAATCCAGACCACAGAAATACAGAGATTAGAACTCCTTTTAAATCATTAAATAACGTCATTAAATATCTTTATATTGTAAAATGTAAGTAAGTAAGTAAGTAAAATTTATTTATATAGCACTTTTCTCAGACAAAGGCCACAAAGTGCTTTACATATAGAATATACAACTAAAATATATAAAACACCACACAATATATAAATAAACATGAGAGAACGTGAAGACGTTACGATTTGGCGTTTTGAAAATAAACAACCATTAAATAATGTGATAACAAGGCGAATAATTTCGAGTATATGTATAAATATTTAACTTATCCCAACAAACATGCGACGTCAGAAAGACGTTAAAATCAAGTCTGTATCACGTCGGTCAGTCCAGACCCATTTTTGCATGTCTGGTGGACGTTCAAAACTGGTTCAAAATCTGACAGTGTGACTAGGACCTTAACCTTTTGACTTAACATGAACGTCTATGACGAGTTTTCTATCTGAACGTCTGACTAGGACCTTTATTGGATGTCAGGACGTGCAAAAACTGCAACTGAACGGCAGTAATAGACGTTTAAAAAAGACGTTGCTAAAACTTTCATTCTGGCTTTTCAGTGGACGTCTTTTGACCGTCTGACAAAGTGTCTTTGCTCGTGCTGGGAAATACTGAAATGGACCTTGAAAGTGACATACAAGTGTTTGAATACCACAAGGTGTATGAACCCTGCAAACATCACTTTGTTCATCGCGCTGAAGCGCGGCACACGCGAGGTCGTGCACCTCTCGAATTTTGTAACTTCGCGCGCGCCGCGCCTCAGCGCAATGAACAAAGTCATGTTTGCAGGGTTCAATTCAAGCGCTTGTACCAATATTTCCCAGCACGTTAAACTTAATTAAGTTAAATATTTATACATATACTCGAAATGATTCGAAAAACTGCGCTTTTAATCACATTATTTAATGGTTGTTTATTTTCAAAACGCCCAATCTTAACGTCTTTGTCATGGTGAGGGGGCCGGGTCGCCACCAGAGGGCGCGCAACCCGGCCAGCAGCCGATCCCAGCACACACCCCCGCGCACGCCGCCACTCCCACAGTCGCAATCACCATCATATTGAGCACCTGTTTCTTGTTTACTTTGCACTTCTTAAGCCCGCAGGTCGTCTGGTCCAGTGCTGCACATTGCCGCTACACGAGCGTCTCTGGTTGACAGCACGTCCCTACCGTGTGTGTACGAGCTTCACCTTGCATCCACAGTGTATGCGCTACGAGCTTTACCTTGCATCTCCAGTGTATGCGCTACGAGCTTTACCTTGCATCTACAGTGTATGCGCTACGAGCTTTACCTTGCATCTACAGTGTATGCGCTACGAGCTTTACCGTGCATTACGTGCTGTGTATGCACTACGAGTGTTACTGGTTGCCATGGATAATAAACCACCTTCTGTCCAACCCACGTCTCCGGCTGCCTCTGTCCCGACGCCCCCGGCGTCACAGTCTTCATGTTCTCTCATGTTTCATCCTGGAATTACAAGAGGCTCGTATTTGTTAATGTAATACAAGAAAACTGTTCAGTCAGACAGATATTTGTTGTGAAACGAAGTAGTTACAATTTCAACATTTTCAAGTACTTTAGCCTAAATTGCAGCACTTTTCAAACCTGAAACACACTGAAACACAAAGCAGCATTAAAATTCGTCAGGTAAGTGTTCATTCCCCTGTTTTGAGGGGTGTTTCTTTTATACTACCACATATAGTTTCGGACAACACTGCAAAGCGGAAAGCCTCCACCGCTCGCGGAGGTTCGCGCGAGGTGCGCGCGGAGTCGAGCGCTATGGTCATTCAACCAGGCTTTAGCGCCCTTCGTTGAATTGTTCCAAAAGCACCGCTTGCAAACGGGCTTGTTCATGTCCTTTGGTTTTCCAAAGTGCTGTTATCTGCTTCGAATCCAACAGCACTGCGTTTGCTTTAGCTGCCATATTAGCATTACAAACTGTCCTGTGCATTACGGCAGCTTGGGTGGGTCAAACGAAAGCGCATTTTATGTAAAAAGAATCGATACTTAAGGGAAACGAGTATTGTACCGTTTCAGAATGTTCAGTATCGATACGTATCGATATATCGATTTTTTTTGACAACACTAGTAACATGTATAACACCATATGAGACTGTTATACACCTCTGTAGTTGTTCTGTGGACGGCAGCAGTTGACATGCGACCTCATGAATGAAAACCTCACACTGTTATTCACTTTTACAGACCCTTAAACGACCATCAAAGGACAGCAAACTAAATGGTGAGTATGAGTGAAGCAGAGTACTGGAGTGACTGCAGGACTGTGGTGTTCTGTGGTGTTCTGTAATGTTCTATGATGTTCTGTGATGTTCTGTGGTGTTCTGTGATTCTCTACATGAATAAACCTTTTATTCTGTAGATTAAATATATGTGGCCACACTGTGTGTCCAGTGTGTCCACTGAGTGTTTTCACCGAGTTTGACACTGTGATGCTTCTTTATTTCTTCTTTATATATGCTTCTTTATAATAAAGTAAATAATTCTTTATTTACCTTTATTTATTCTTTATTTATCTCAAACCTCATTATGTACTTTAATTATTTTTGTTACTTTTTTCCTGCCCTCCTCAAATTGATGAAGTCGTCATTTGTCAGGTAAGCCCTGGTCAGGTGTGAGTGATCTAGTGTGTGTAAGTGTGTGTGTGTCTATGTGTGTGTGTCTATGTGTGTGTGTGTGTGTGTGTGTATGGGTGTGTGCATGTGTGTGTGCGTGCGTGCGTGTGTGTGAGTGAGTCAATGGGTTTGTCCATCGGGCTGGCCCAGGGTGGATCTCTGGAAAGTCTTGTCTCTCTTCGTCTCAGTATTTATCGGGAAAATTTATTTGCCATTTGGGTTAGCCATTTGGAAAAAGAAAAGAAGGGAAATGAGCTCTGTTACAGGTTTAATCCACCCACATTACCACAGAGCTGTGTGATTTATTACAGGTTTAATATCACTCATTGTAAATCTGATCAGTCTGTACTTTGACTGTGTGCTACCAAACACGGTATCAGTTTACAACAGCTACAGTCAGCAGGGTCTCCACTCTTAATAATATCAGCTCTCAATAATCCACACTGGTCCTTCATATAACACACAGTATGACATCATGGACCCTTCTCTCTGTTTAATTCACTTTCACAGAGAGACAGAAGATGGACAGAAGAGGAGAGAATGAAAATGGAGCAATCTGCTCAGACTGGTGAGGAGGAGAATAAGAACTTTTGTACCATGTGATTTTATGCATATGTGGTTAATAGTGTGGTTATAATCACTGCAGTTTATAGTGTGGTAATAACCACTAGTTTACAGTATGGTTATAACCACTGTAGTTTATAGTGTGTGCTTATAAGTTTCAGTCATGGGTTTGTGAGGGTTTTGTGTTATTGATACATCAGTAGTAAATACTTTTAATATTGCAATGCCTGGGGCATCATGGAGCGATGGAGCAGACACATGTGCTGAGAAGAGCAAATAAAGAGCATATCTTTTGGTTTATTGAGGGCAAATTCACTAACAGAGTCGGGGTCACGGTCCAGGGTCAACAAGCCTGACAATAACAGGCAGGATAACAAGGATTCAAAGTTTATATACCTGTTCCTGTAACGAAGCTCGCGCTGCGGAGCGAGATGACGGACACAAATGCTAAGAAGAGCGAGATTTATTAAAGGGCATTCCATCATCGTCGTCAGAAAACCAGTCCGGGTTCATCACGGGAGGGCAGTCAGAATACAGGGTACCCACGGGTCCTTAAAAAGTCTTAAAATGTCTTAAATTTAATTTTACATATTCAAGGTCTAAAAATGTCTTTAAATGTCTGGAATTTTAGGAGGGGAGGCATTAAATAAGTGTGTTGCTCAGTTTTTCTGTTTTATTTTACCGATGTATATCCCACAATAATTATCATTTCCGCAACGGCCGTATACTCCGCCTGCTAAATGGCAGTAGTACGTCACCTAACAGGTGGAAACAGCAGAACAATCAGGGTTGCCAGGTCCTACAAAAATATCCTGCACAAAATCAGTGTAAAACCCGCCCTTCAGCAGCCTAAACTAGCCCAAAGCCCAAAGTTGTTGACAGGGGGGGTGGAGGTAGGGGATGGCGAGTGTTTAAAATGGAGACAAATTAAGTGTTGACTTGTAACTCCCGTGGTAGCCCAACTAAGGGCGTACTCACACTAGGCTCTGTGATCCGGGCCCGGGCACGATTCCCTGCCGAAGCACGGTTCGTTTGGCTAGTGTGAGCGCTCCAACCATGCCCGGGCCCGGATCAGTTAACCGTGCTCGGGCCCGCTTGAAGAAGTGGGCCAGGGCACGATTCATGTGGACTCGGGCACGGTTCGCTTCTAGTGTGAGCGCTATCCGTGCCCGGGCCCGCTTGGTGCCTCGTCTGATTGGTTCATTTCGCTGGAACTCAAACATGACATCAGTGATGCGACGCTCACGTTAAACAGTCATAGCGGCAAAGTGATTCGCAGACAATCGTTAAATTATCGATAAATCTTGCTTGCACCGTGTTTCTGCACTCCCAAAACGACTCCAAAAATACAATAAAAAGAGAATCGTGAACTCCATAGTTTTGTGCAAGCGCGCTTTTTTCCAAATAAAGCGCCGTTGTGATGATGTAAGCGTGCTCGGGCCGGGTTGCTGAAGCGAGTGTGAGTGCAGGCCAGAGGGGGAGTGGGGAGGGGGGATAACCGGGCCCCAGCACGGAACGAGCAAACCATGCCTAGTGTGAGTACGCCCTTAAAAGTAGCCCAAAAAACCTAACCCCGCGACCCCAGAATTTTTACCCGCGGCTGGATTTTCAAACTAGCTCAATTTGGTGTGAAAACCGCGAACCTGGCAACTATAAGACCAATGCTTTAGCTGCCTAGCACGCTGCTTTTCTTATTTGAGGCCTGCGGCGGGAACAACAATACAAGGCTCCGATGCAGACATGGGTAAATGTCGATTCAGTGAAGTGGCTGGAGGATGAAAAATATTGTGGCTGGCTGAAACCTTCCAGTGAATCGTATGAGGCACGATATGAACTTCCAAAAAACATTCAAAGTTGGTACCATGGGCTGTAAAGCGCTGGATTCTCATATGAAATCTGAAAAACACAAGCGATATGATAGCACTCCTAATAGTAATATGCATATCGAGTCATTCGCTGCTAACTGCAGTTTAACTGTAAGTACCAAAAATGATTTGTCTACTGTGTAGTGTGACCAAACGTCCGTATTTCCCGGGATGTATTTCACATATTTCTGAATATATGAACACACCACAGAACCGAGACAACTAAACAACCAAAACAACCGACAAAGGACAAGGGAGACTCAAGGGCTATATAACACAGACTGAGAACAAGGAACAGGTGATCACAATGACACGGGGCATGGTAATAAACGAGGAATCACGGAGACAAACGAGCAGGGCGGGATGATCAGGCACGGAACTCTGGCTGTGTTCGAAATAGACTACTACATACTGGATACTGCATACTGGACTCAGTATATACTGGATACTGCATACTGGTCTTCGTAGTAGTATGCAGTACAGTTTCCAGTATGCGACAAAAGGAAAGCACACTACGGGGTCACGTGAACATAGCGTTGCATGATGGGATGCAGTACACCACGAAGATAGCTCTGTTCGCATACTGGAATATTTTGCGGAAGTAGTAGGTCCGGGTATGTTTCGCGTACTGGAAATTTTCATTTTTGTCACATACTGCATACGACATACTGATTTGGGGCTCGATCAGTATGCCAGTAGTATGTAGTAGACTATTTCGAACACAGCCACAAACACAAGGGAACCCGGAGTGACAGCTAAGTGAGGGGGCGAGGCCATACGTGACAGTTCCAATTATTTAATTTTCACAAGAAATAATAAGTTGGCTCAACTGTGAGTGAATTTCTTAAAAACTTAAGAGTTTGAGTTGGGATCAAAACTAAAAAATCGAGTGCAGTAAGTTGCCTTGAACTTTTTCGTTTTTACAGTGTAGACGGAAGTTTACTGTTTGGCTAACTCAAGCAAGGCTCGCTCCAATAAGCATCACTTTCATGATCTCGCTTCATGGAATAGCCCCCAGGTCAATAAAGTTGTTTGGTAATTGTTTTTGTATATATTACACATACAAACAGTAATATTCTGTAACTGGTTAATAAATGTTTCATTTTGTGCAAGTGTGTATAATGACTATTACACCATTTATATTTTAGTCATCTAAATTCTTTGATAATTAATCGACTAAATCCTAATGATAATTAGTCGACTAGTTAAAAGACTATAAGACTAAAACTAAATCAAAAATTACTGTCAAAATTAACAATGCTTGGAGTGATGTGTGTCAGGTTTATTAATGAAAAGAAGAGGAAATATAAGTATTGTGTATGTTTGATCTTCCTGTGTTCTTACTCATTTTCCTGGCGTTGGTCCTCAGAGTTTGTTAAGGGAGAGAGAGTCAGAGAGCATCTCCACAACACCACCACTGGAGGAAACAGTGCCGTGGATACAGGGAGTCATGTGGGGACACAGGGAGTCATGTGGGGATACAGGGAGTCATGTGGGGACACAGGGAGTCATGTGGGGACACAGGGAGTCGTGGGGATACAGGGAGTCATGTGGAGGGATACAGGGAGTCATGAGGGACACAGGGAGTCATGTGGGGATACAGGGAGTCATGTGGGGGCACAGGGAGTCATGTGGGGATACAGGGAGTCATGTGGGGATACAGGGAGTCATGTGGGGATACAGGGAAACATGTGGGGATACAGGGAGACGTGGGGATACAGTGAGTCATTTGGGTATACAGGGAGTCATGTGGGGACACAGGGAGTCATGTGGGGACACAGGAAGTCATGTGGGGACACAGGGAGACGTGGGGATACAGGGAGTCATGTGGGGGCACAGGGAGTCATGAGGGATACAGGGAGTCATGAGGGGACACAGGGAGTCATGAGGGGACACAGGGAGACGTGGGGATACAGGGAGTCATGTGGGGACACGGAATCATGTGGGGGCACAGGGAGTCGTGGGGATACAAGGAGACATGTGGGGATACAGGGAGTCATGTGGGGGCACAGGGAGTAATGTGGGGATACAGGGAGGTATATCTGAGGAGGTCTGGACATAATTTATACTAAACTCATGTGTAGTTTGTTCTTAGTTAGAACTATTTGTTTGATATGTTGATTATTTCAGCAACTAATAGCAAGACAATTTTATATTTTTCTACTTTTTATTACAGTGTACCTTCAGATGAAGGACAAGACACCAAAAGAGAAGGAGACACAGCTCAAAAAAAAAGAACTGAGACAAAGAAGAATGACATTAGAGGAGAATCAGAGAGAGCTGGAGGAGAAACACTCACAACAGGAGAAAATGAGTAAAGTGCTGAGTGAGAGAGAGACACTACTGGAGAACACTGTCAAAGAGGCAGAAACCAGTAAAAACCAACTGGAGACACTGGGAAAGGAACTACAGGAGAAGAGCAGCCAACTCCAGGAGATGATGATCCTACTGGAACAACAGAAAACTGAACTAGCAGAAAAGAACAAACAGATTGAAGAGAAAGACAAGCAGGTTGAGGAGAAAGACAGACTTCTACAGGAGAAAGACAGACTTCTAGAGGAGAGAAGCAGGCAGCTGCAGAAGAGGACAGACCCAGACCCACCAGTCCCAGTCAGGAGAAGACGCAGCAACGAGTTGGAACCTCCAAACAGTGAGTCATTTTGTCATTTTAAAAAGAACACTTTAAAAGAAGGCTTGTTATTGTGGTGGATATTCAATTTTTTTGGCCTTGTTCAAGAAACACAAAAAGTCTTGGTGCTTATTCAGCATAATTTTAAAGGTTCTATCACCCTTCACTGGTCATCTGACACAATGTGACCAACTGGCCACACAAATACAGTATAATACAAGTTATCTTTTTTATCATAGATTACTTTAATAATGCTTTATTAAGTGATTTATTCTGATTCATTTCCAGTGGGTGGAGAATCCTCCAGTCCAGACTCTCCAGTGCCGGTTCCTGTACCAGAACTCAGGCTGGTGCTGCTGGGGAGGACTGGGTCTGGTAAGAGTGCAGCAGGAAACACCATCCTGGGCAGAGAGGAGAGGAGCCAGGCTGCTACATCTACACTCCCCCAGCAGAGTGAGAGCAGACAGGGGGAGGTGGCTGGGAGGAAGGTGACTGTGGTGGACACTCCTGACTGGTTCTGCCCTGAACTCTCTCTGGAGGAGCTGAGACAGGACGTAGGACTCTGTGTCCGTCTGTCTGCCCCAGGACCCCATGCCTTCCTCCTAGTCATACCAGTGAAGCAGCCTGCAGGAGAGGAGAGAGGGATGCTGGAGAAAATGGAGGAGATGTTTGGAAAGAGATGTTGGAAGAACACCGTGATCCTTTTCACTATTACTGAGGAAGAACAAAATCCTGAACAGTTCATTCAGTCAGGAAGCCAAGAGGTCCAGACACTTGTGGAGAAATGTGGGAACAGGTTTCACTGTCTCAACATTAAGGAGAGTGGGGATGGGTCTCAGATCTCAGAGCTGCTGGAGAAGATAGAGAAGATAGTGGAAGGAAACAGAGAGAGATTCTACAGCAGTGAGATCTTCCTGGAGACAGAATCTGAGATCGGAGAGATGGAGAGAAAAATCCTCAAGGAAAGAGAAGTGAAAAAAGCAAATGATGAAAGAGAAATGAAAGAGAAACTGGAAAAGGAGATGCAAGACTCTCTGAAAAAGATAGAGGGAGTGATACAAGGACATGAAGGAGATATCAGACAACTTAATGATCGAACAACCAAACTGGAGAGAAAGATTAAGGAAGAAATGGATGAAGAAAAAAAGAGAGAAATTAAACGAGAGCTGGATAGAGAGGTAGAGCGAAGGACAGAAATGGAAGAAAAGGTGAAGAAACTGAAAGACAAAAGAGACATGGAGAGGAGAGAGATGGAGGAGAGACACAGACAGGAGATGGAGGAGATCATGGAGATGTATGAAGGAGAGGCCAGGGTGGAGGCGGAGAGGAACCTCATGAAGATCATCATGCCTGAACTCCAGAGAAACATTTTGCTCTCAAAGTCCAAGATGCAGGAGGAGTTTAACAGGCAGGTGGAGGAGAAGGACAGAGAGCTGGAGACACTGAGAGAGAGAGTGAAAGAACTCAGTAGCACCCTTCTGGAAGAGGTTTATAAATGCTCAGATATAGTGACTCTCACAGACTGAAGCAGGAACAGATAAATAAGTGTCTTTACCATTCACAGGGTACCCACGGGTCCTTGAAATCCTTGAAAGTTTGTGAATCTGAAAAAATAAGTTCAAGGCCCTGGAAAATTTTTTCAAGTTTCTTGAAAGATTTAAACTTGATGTGGATTCATGTACCTTTTGTAAGATGAATTTAGCAATGCACCTGTGAGAAGGAGACATTCACGTAAAGCGGCTACACATACGTTAACTACATACAGGAAACACTAGCTTTTGGTGCTGAACAAACAAACGAATGACCAAACTTTTGCAAATTCATTTAAAGGTCCTTGAATTTGATGTTAACCAAGGTATGGGAACCCTGCATTCAGTGAATGATTCTTCACTGCTGGAGACACTGAGACAGAGACTCTCAGCTCAGCTCAGTCAGCTGTGCTGAGCATTGCAGAGACAGAGAGAACAAACGCAGCATCAGGAAAAGACTCTCAAGAATGGGGACAGTCAGGACTGCTGAGGAGGTTCTGGAAACAGGATTATGATAAAAAAACAACAAGGAGATGTTATGTATATATGAATTCTATCACTTTCATTTTAATAAAAAGTAATTTTTAAATTAAAAACAAAGAACAAAAACTTTGAAACCCCCTAACATAATGTCTCTTACAGTGTCCCAATTAACAAATT
The DNA here is from genome assembly GCF_052324685.1 of Brachyhypopomus gauderio. Taxonomy (NCBI): domain Eukaryota; kingdom Metazoa; phylum Chordata; class Actinopteri; order Gymnotiformes; family Hypopomidae; genus Brachyhypopomus; species Brachyhypopomus gauderio. The sequence continues at coordinate 3,437,452 of NC_135217.1, forward strand.
GTGCATATGCATTTGTATTACTTACGGGGAAAATGTGTATACAAATATAATAAATGTGGATTACATATTGGGGGGAATTTGAAGCATTGTCACAAAATTACAAATTTATGGAGCTGCAATTAGTGATGGGTGGATGAAGCCTCACTGAAGCATTTGAAGCTTCTTCCTGATTGTGCCGAAATAGCTTCGAAGCATTGAAGCTAGTGATGGGAAGATGATACCTCAAGGAGTGTATTGACACACTACACAAACTGTTGACACTGTATTGACACTGTGTTGGTCACTCAATAGTGACCCCTGCAGTAGTTATAATATCATTGTAGGTAAACAAAATGAACATAAGTTGAAAAGCATCCTGAAAACAAAAATCAACTTGTGAAATATTTAATCGACTTTTTTTTACATAAAATATAATCTCATCATTTTCATTTGCTCAATTTGTTTGCTGACTTCAGATGTTTTTTAGACCAAAATTTGCTTATAACCTTGTGTAAATGTTGAACTAACTGTAAAATATAGTAAATTTGTCTAATAAAATTCAGCTAAAATGTGGAACTTATGTATGGGTTTTCATTAATGAAAGTTAAATAATATAAAATAAAAGACAAACAATGACAAGAAAATGCATTCCAGACAGTGGAAAACTTCCTGGTTCGATCCATGATCCGTGAGGGCAAAAATACAAAAGCAACCGCAAAACTCCATCCAAAAAATCTGCGACATTGGTGATACAGTTTGCTTCCTTATAAACACAATTTGGCACGGCACATCCAAATGATACACTTCCTGTATCGGTCACGTGATTTTTGTTTTAAGCAATACACGCACCAATACAGGGTTTCACTCTTGTGTGCTCGGCACAGTGTTGACGCACCAGTGTCGTTTGTCCCATCACTACACCTCGGTATTCTCCCAGAAGAGCTAGAAGAGGTGACTGGGGAGAGGGAAACCTGGGCCTCTTTGCTTAGGCTACTGTCCCCGCCTATAATGGACATTCCCAGCAGGTCCCCTCGAAGTCCTAGCGGAATGTTCCCACAGACACATTCACAGTTAACTTCATCACTGCTTCTGTATTGATGTTTTACACCAATAATTATAGTGAGAAAATTTTGTCTTAGCTACTGTGACAGGCAGGGTGAGCAACTAAAAAGGAAGCGATCACGCCAAGTCTCAGGAGAAAAGGATGGTTTAATTGAAAGTGTGCAAACCAAAAACCCGTGCAATAGATCCAAATTAAGGATATAATGACCAGCGGTCAACTGGTACAAAGACAAGACATATATAGGCAAACAAACGACCCTCAGGTGAGACGGATCACGGGCTCCGCCCACCTGAGGGACGCACACGACGTAACAAAACAACAACAACAACAACAGCCGCTGTGGACGGAGGCGACCGGTAGGGGGCCGCCTCATCGTGACAGCTACGTCCTCTTAGCTATGAATAAGAGGATGTCTGAGAAAGTCTGATCTGAGAAAAGTCTCTGTGGCCTTTCTGGGCTAATCGTTGTTTAGCACACAAATCAAATCAAATCAAAGTTTATTTGTATAGCGCTTTTCACAACACATGTTGTCACAAAGCGCTTTACAGGATTTAAAAGGTTAACAATACTATGGGTCCAGAACCCTAATGAGCAAGCCAAAGGCGACAGTGGCGAGGAAAAACTCCCTATGATGGTGGGGAATAGGAAGAAACCTCGGGAGAACCAAGACTCAAAAGGGAACCCATCCTCCATTGGGCGGCCCGTTAACACAATTACACAAAATACAGACAGATACACAAGTCACACACAAATCACACAATCAGACTAAGTAAAGGTAAAAATGAAAGTTCTGGGTTTTGATATTGTCACTGTAAATGTCTGTTGATGAACGCCAGGCTTTCATTCCGTGTCGGAGCAGTGATGCTGGTATTGTAGACTCTGACTGCAGTGTTACTCTCCAGGTGAACCTCGGAGAAAAGATACGAGATGTAGTAAATATGTAACAGATTAATCAAAGGCCAAACTAAACAGATAAGTCTTTAATCGAGTTTTAAACATTGAGACTGTGTCTGAGTCCCGAATGATGGCAGGAAGATTATTCCACAATTGTGGAGCTTTAAAAGAAAAGGCTCTTCCACCTGCTGTGATCTTTTTGATCCTAGGAACAGTTAATAACCCTGCGTCCTGTGAGCGAAGTGAACGCGCTGGGTTATATTATTCAATAAGTTCACTAAGATAGTTTGGAGCTAAGCCATGCAGTGTTTTATATGTTAATAAAAGTATTTTATAGTCAATATGGAATCTAATTGGCAGCCAGTGTAATGACGATAGTACGGGACTAATGTGATTAAACTTTTTAGTTTTTGTTAAAACTCGTGCTGCTGCGTTCTGAACCAGCTGGAGTTTGTTTATCGATTTACCAGAACATCCAGCTAGGAGACTGTTGCAATAATCTAAATGAGAGGATATGAATGTATGGATTAGTTTTTCTGCATCACTAGTATTTAATGTGTTTCTAATTTTAGCAACGTTGCGTAAGTGAAAGAACGCTACCCTAGTTATATTATTAATATGTGTATCGAACGAGAGATCGGTCTATTGTGACGCCCAAGTTCTTTACCTCTGTGCTGGGGGTTATAGTAAAAGAATGTAGATTCAATGCTATATTACGTATCTTGTCTCTCGCAGCCCTAGACCCAACTATTATTAATTCTGTTTTATCGGGAAAAGTTACACGCCATCCAATGTTTTATCTCTTCTACACATTTCTCAATTTTACTGTTTGCGCCTAAATCATCGGGTTTTGCCGATAAGTATAGCTGAGTGTCGTCTGCGTAGGAATGGAAACTGATGTCGTGCTTATGCATATTCCCGCCTAAGGGTAACATGTATAGTGTGAATAGAAGTGGTCCTAGGACTGTCCCTTGTGGGACACCACATTTAACCTGCACAAATTTAGAGGTTTTATTATTAACACTTACACATTGGAAGCGGTCAGTCAAATATGATCTAAACCAGGAGAGTGCGACTCCTTTAATACCTACCATGTTTTCTAGTTTATCCAGCAAAATGTTGTGGTCTACAGTATCAAAAGCTGCACTAAGATCTAACAGTATAAGGAACGAGACGAGCCCATTATCAGCCGATATTAGTAAATCATTCACTACCCTGAGTAAAGCTGTTTCAGTGCTGTGGTTTGGTCTAAATCCTGATTGGAACTTTTCATGGATACTATTTGATTGGAGATAGTGGTTTAACTGATTGGAAACTGCTTTTTCTAGAATTTTAGAGATAAATGGGAGATTAGAAATGGGTCTATAGTTGGCTAGAATCTGCGGATCGAGATTCTGTTTTTTTAAGAGAAATCTAGGGTTATTTTTGTTGTTTTCTATTAGTGTCGAATAGTATGCAGCTCTAGCTTTTATTAGGGCATGTTTATATTTGACTATGGCGTCTTTCCATGTGATTCTAAACACTTCTATTGAGGTGGATTTCCATTTTCGCTCCGCTGCTCGAGCTGCCTGTTTTAGAAGACGAGTGTGGTCGTCATACCATGGAGAAAGCTTTTTCTCCCCAATTAATATTGTTTTAACTGGAGCTACACTGTCTAAGGTATTGCTGAGTGTGGAATAAAACTGCAGTGGCATAGTGTTCGGTAGCTCTGGCAGTACGTTTATAAATGTTGCTGCAGTGTCGGATAGTGATAGTGATAGTGCGCGTGGTTTTTGTATGGCGCATCTGATGTACATCGTATAAAGCCATTTCATATATTAGTAGGGAATAATCTGAAATGGCGTCATTTTGGTGGATGACTGCCAAATGTTCTATGTTTAATCCGTAAGTAAGTATTAAGTCTAAGGTGTGTTTACAGCGGTGGGTAGGCCCTGTCACATTTTGGGCTATAGCCTACCTACTGAATTTAGTATGGAGTCAAACGCGATTTTCAGTGGGTCATTTTCATAATGAATGTTGAAATCACCCACAATTACAAATCTCTCGATGGTTAAGACTAGTTCCGAAAGAAACTCAGCAAATTCCTGAAGAAATTCTGAGTAGGGACCCGGCGGTCGATAGATGGTCACTAATTTAAGCTTTGTTTTATTGCCTATAAGATTATTGCCTATTTCACAAGCCTCAAATGAGTTAATAGAGGTGGTTGGTTTTACAGTAAAACCTATATCTGTGTCATATATTGTGGCACCTCCACCTCCACGCCCTGTGATACGGGGCTGATGTACATAACTGTATCCAGGAGGAGCTGCTTCATTAAAACTTACATATTCGTTTACTCTAGCCCATGTCTCTGTTAAACAGAGTGCATTTAGTCTGTTATCTGAGATTATTTCGTTCACAGCTTTTGGTGCAAGCGATCTAATGTTTAAAAGTCCTAGCCTTAGCTTAATATTGCTGCTTACTTCATGTTGATTATTTAATTTAATTTTAATTAGATTTTTAAAACACATCACCCTGTTATTCCTATATCTGCCATGGCTAACAGACACAGTCTCAATGGTTTTGTAGTTAGGGAAGTAAGTTCTACTTAGCTGATTTGTGTGGTTTGTTGTGGCTGGTCAGGCCCGGCGTAGCACGTCCTCGATGTTCCTGGAGAGGACTGCCGAGCCTAGGCGACTGGGGTGAAGTCCCTCTCGGCGGTAGAGTGATGGACGCTCACAGAAACTCTCCCAGTTGTCGACGTAGTCCACGCCGATGCTGCCACAGGTGTCCCGGAGCCAGCTGTGGAGACAGAAGAGATGACTGTATGACTCGCACCCTCGCCGGAACGTTGGAAGCGGCCCGGAGACAACAAGCCTGGCCGACGTCTTCTTCCGCGCAGTGTCCAGAAGCGAGCAGTAGTGCTCCTTGAGGATCTCGCTGTGCCGGGCGAAGGTGTCGACAGCCCCCACGTGAAAGACGACGGTGCTGAAGTCATCTCGCTGCTTCAGCGCCGAGGGAAGCCGCCTGGCCACGTCCAGGACACGAGCACCTGGAAAACAGGACACAGTGGGGGTTCTTTTTGCGACTGGCAGGTGAATCTTTAGGTGTCTTGTTATTGAGTCGCCGATAACAAGGATACCACCCTTATTCTTCTTCGGTGCCGGCGGTGGTGAAGGTGGTGTCGGACGCAGGGGTGAGGGCGAGGCGGAGGACCCGGAGCTGAGCACCTCGAACGGGTTAGCAGAGGAGAAGTCCGGCTGAGGTAGGGGTGACGACGCCGGCTGCCTTCCGCGTCCTCGCTGGCGCTCCCAGCCTGGAGCACGGTCGCACTGAGCCGCCGTGACGAGGGAGTGGAGAAGGCCGAGTAGGCAGCGTCGCGGGCAGCCTCGAGCCTGGTCTTCTCCTGGGTGAGCTCCGCATGCTTCTCCAGAAGACGCTGGATCTGCCGACCCAACTTGTCCAGCTCCGAGCCGAGCCTGACGAGAGCCCATTCCTCAGCGGTAGCCATGAAAAACAGGGGAGACAAAACAGAGGGAGAAAGAAAGAAACAGGGGGAGAAAACAGAGGGAGAAAGAAAGAAACGGGGAGAAAACAGAAACGGGATAAAATGATTAGATGCCGGTAAGTGTATTACACTGATTTAGAATTGTAGTGTTTAATGTAAGTGTATTAGGCTATAGCTAAGCTATGCTAATGTGATACGTGAATCCGCGTTTGCGTGCGAGCGTGCTGCCGTGCGCCGGTGAAACAGGAACAGAAGGACAGACTACGGTCTGGCATGCATAATAATCTTTATTCAGGTGTACTGTGTATAGACTGTGTGAGAGTGTATTTGTCTACCATGTCAAGATCTTTATTCAGGTGTACTGTGTATAGACTGTGTGAGAGTGTATTTGTCTACCATGTCAAGGTCTGCTTTTGTGGCAAGCCTAGCCTTCCTCTCTGCACAGAATCTCTTAGCGCTGCTGCAGTCACCGTGGTTAGTCCAGACCAAATAGAACATGTCGTTGTGGAGATGCCACATACCTGCCAAGTAGTCTCATACAAACACACACACACCCTGATTAAACACACTTAGTTCCTGGACCTGTTGTGTGAGCTGAGTGAATCTACCCACTAAAAGACATTGCACTCACATCCTAAAATGTTTCTCTCTGACCGCAACATTTCTGTTCTTCTGCATTTATTTTTTTGGTAAACCACAAACTATTTTTGGTTGCTAACCGCATGCTTCACCTTGCCCTGGTGATGTCAAAAGTCAAAGTCAAATGTATTTATATAGCGCTTTTCACAACACACGTTGTCACAAAGCAGCTTTACAATTGTATGGGTCCTGATCCCTAATGAGCAACCCAAAGGCGACAGTGGCAAGGAAAAACTCCCTATAGGGCGGGGATTAGGAAGAAACCTCGGGAGGACCAAGACTCAAAAGGGAACCCATCCTCCATTGGGCGGCCCGTTAGCACAAGTCCGTGGTCGCAGGGTGGTTCCAAAGTTCCACAGCAACAGTCAAGGCTCCTGTTCCCCAGCCAAGCAGCCACAGTCCCCTCGGTGAAGGCGGTGGGCCTCAGGCGGGCCAGCATCAGCACAACCCCTCGTGGCAATGGCTCATCGAACCCCGTCATCAGCACATCCACCGGCAAGCCAGACCATCCCCCAGGTGCCAGCTGGTGCCTGTATCCAATCGTCTTGGGTAGAGGCATGCACAAAGATAGACAATACAGATTGAGTGGACATGAATTTAAACCACCATTGATTTAAATGTACATAGGTCACGTGCCAGTGATGAGCATGTGGCTCCGGCAGGCTAATCTATAGCAGCATAACTAAAGGGAGGGGTTCAGAGGTGACCACAGGCATGAGGGCTCACTGAGACATTGCCTTCCAGTCAAGTCATTGTCACAAGTAACATAAAACAGGAAGATGATAAATCCTGCACCTAACATCCAGAGTCATGCAACAGGCTTGGCTAGGATGTATTAACCAACCAACAACCATGATCTAATAATACCTACACAATACTACTAAGAAGACAAGATAGATTTCACACACCCTATGCACACACTAGTTGCTTGAACAGAACACAGCAGCAGCTACAATCTGATACTGGCTCGACAAGGATCCAGAAGCACAGCGCACTATGTTCATGGTCCATTGCCTCAACTGCCAAGTACTCAGACCACCAAACAAACCTGGACTGACCTTCAAAACAAAGTGACATGGACACACACAATACCTTGCAAGCTTTTCCTTGGGGTCATCAGGAAGGCACCTCCCTTCGTTGGTGTTTCGATGAATTGAGCCCCCAACACCTCCAGAAGGCTCATCAGTGGAGTCTGGCGTCCCAGACCCACCCCCCTCCAAGCTCACAATGTAGCCCATCACAAAATTACCAACAACCCTGCTACCCGACGGCTATCGGAAAAGCCAAGTGACAATCCTACCCATATCTCAACATCACACCCACCAAACAATTTATCTCTTCAAGTACTATCCTTACCCCACCTACCCTCAGCCCTTCTTAGCCACACCCACTGACTAGATCTCTCAGCTACCTCTGACAACTCCTTTACCACTGCTCTCATCCCACAGCCTCTAAATCCAAACTCAGCCAGTAGTCTTGTGGCAGACTTCGCCACGAAACCCCTAGCCCCTACCTCTACAGGTCTAATATATGCTTGCCAGCCCCGCTCTCTTACCTCAGCCACCAAATCTGCATACTTCAACCTTTTCCTTTCATATGCTGCATCAACTTCGTCCTCAAACGGAACAGTTAGCTCTATGAAATACACTATTCGCTTACTTTCAGAGTACAACACAACATCTGGCCTCAAGTTTGTGACAACAATACACTCTGGAACCTGCAATTTACAGCCTACATCAACCAACAGTTTCCAATCTCTTGCATCAGCCCACTTATCGCCAACTTTTGAAAACTGTGCTGGCTCCTTGCTATGCTGCCCCTCACACACAAACCTAATTACTCTATTGGAACTAGCAACTGGCATGCCACTAACTTCCAAACGCTTCTTATCAAGTGCACCTGCCAGTGATTTAAGTACCTGATTATGCCTCCATGTATAACGTCCCTGTGACAAACTCACCTTGCATGCCGACAGGATGTGCTTCAATGTACCACTTCCTGCACATAGCTTACAAGTTGGATCCTCACCTAACCACTGCCCAAGGTTTTGTGGAGTTGACCCTAGTCCTGCCCTACCATTTTGCACCTGCCCTACAACATCTCTATGCTCCAATGCCCTCTTTGCTGCCTGAGTTGCCTCTTGGGAATTCCACTTTCTTCCTGTACGTGTCACTGGTGCCGCTGCTTTGATCAGTGCATCTTTCGACCCCATCAACAACATTTCTCTGCCTACCTTGGCACATTTAAACTCCTCAACTAAGCTTGTTAGTGGCAGTTCTAGTACTCCTCTCCCGAACCATGCCACACTACTAAGACAATGTGGAACCCCAAGCCATTTTCTTACAGCCTTATTAACAATTCTTTCTAGCCTCTCAACTTCAGTCATTGGAATATCATACACTGTCAGTGGCCACCTTAGACGAGGCAACAATCCAAACTGCAAACACCATAACTTTAATTTACCTGGCAAAAAGGACTTATCGATACTATTAATAGCCTCACCCAATTCCTTCCTTAACTCTACAACCTGCTCTTTGTCGTTCAGTGCTGCGGTGTACCACCTACCTAGACTCTTAACTGATTTCTCCAGAATAGACGGTATAACTTCTCCCTCCATCACATACTTTTCTTGTGTCACCTTCCCTTTCACAATTGAATCACACCTAGACTTACTGGGTTTAACCTTCATCCTAGCCAGCCTAAGATTATCACCTAGCTTCTCCAACAGCCGCCGAGCACATGGAACAGTTGTCGTCAATGTAGTCATGTCATCCATGTATGCCCTAATCGGTGGGAGCCGGGTGCCATCATGCAGCCTCTCCCCACCTACAACCCACTTAGAAGCCCTAATAATCACCTCCATTGCCATTGTAAATGCCAATGGTGAGATTGTGCACCCTGCCATTATACCTACTTCCAGACGTTGCCAAGATGTAACAAACTCCTCTGTGCTGAAACAAAACTGAATGTCTCCAAAATAAGCTTTAACTAACCTCGTAATCTCATCAGGAATCTGAAAAAATTCAAATGCTTTCCACAACAGAGCATGTGGTACCGAACCAAAAGCGTTAGCCAGATCCAAGAATACCACATGTAGGTCTCTTCTCTCTGCTCTTGCTGTTTGAATCTGGTGCCAAATCATGCTACTATGCTCTATACACCCTGAAAAACCTGTAATCCCTGCTTTTTGCACCGATGTATCAATTAACTTATTCTTTTTCAGAAACGCTGCCAACCTACGTGCAACTACACTGAAGAATATTTTACCCTCCACATTAAGCAAGCTTATGGGACGAAACTGCTCTATGGCTACAGAATCCTTCTCTTTCGGAATAAGAACACCACCTGCCCTTCGCCAATCCTTTGGGATAATCCCCTTCTTCCACACTATAATCATCAACCTCCATAACAACTTTAAAACATCTGGCGCACTTTTATATAATCTATATGGAACTCCATTAGGCCCTGGTGCTGAACCTGCTTTTGCACACCGCACTACATCCTGTACCTCACTCCACTTAAGGGGATTAACATCCATCTTCCACTGTATGTCACCTACTGGCGGAATATCTGCTGGCAATTTCAACTCACTAGTCCTTTCCTCCCTTGAGTACACCTTCTGAAAATGCCCCTCAAGCTCCTTCTTTCCTACCTTTAGGCTCCCTGACTTCTCCTGACTAAACAACGTTTTAACAAATCTAAACGGATCCTTAAAGAATGCCTCTCTAGCGCGCTCTTTCTTCTTCCTTCTTTTCCTCATAGCTTCTGCTCTCCGCAATTTCCCTAACTTACTTTTCAACTCGTCTTGCAGTAACTCAATGCCCTCTCTTTCCTGCTCATCACCCCGCTTCCACTGCTTCCTCAATAACCTTGACTCTTTGACAAGTTTTCTTATTTCTACCTGCCTCCTTGATTTACAAACCGCCTTACTCATTCCTTTCTTCTGCACAACACCAAATCTTGCAACACCATAATCATAGATAACTTTACCTAGCCTGTTCAACTTACTTTCCGCTGTTCCCTTCAACCCTTCCAACATCCTTTTCAAATCCTCATTAACACTCCTCCACAACATTTTATCACCTGCCCCAGGCCATTTAACCTTCGATCTGTGCCTTAACCCTTTCTCTCTTCCCTTTTGCTTTCCACTAACACCTGGCCCATCACCGCTATCCTCCTCTCCACCTCCTGTGCTTGAGTTGGCCTCTATAGTAACAAGGGTGTTGATATCCTGCGGACTGTGGTAACTAACCTGCCGCTGGACTTCAGCCGACTGACTCGAACAATTCTGTGCAAGGTATTGTTCAATGCGGGGCCCCTGCACTCCTTCACTCAAACATTTCATCTTCCCTTGGTGAATCCTCAGCCCTCTCACTGACGTGACCTTGCGCCACCCACACACGCAAGTCTGCAGCGCCTTTTCCCCTACCACCCTGCCTGCCTGTATGCTCAACCCACTTCTCGTAGTCATGTCCGTTCCAGAGTCCGTAACCGTGTTATCCACCTGTGAGTCATCTTCCACCCCTGCTCTCGCTGACTCTTGGGGTATTGCTTTTTTATTCCTCAATGTAGCTTACTTGGTTGCACACACATGGGTACCATGGTGGCTGCTGCCATGAGTTGCTAGCCCATGGCAGCACCGTTAGGGTCTGTTCCCTCTTGTCAGCTGTCTTTCCAAGCTGTCACAGAGTCTTTCCCCTGTTGTCAGCTGCCCTTTTCACAGCAGTCACTAGTTTAACTAGACACCAAGTAACATAAAACAGGAAGATGATAAATCCTGCACCTAACATCCAGAGTCATGCAACAGGCTTGGCTAGGATGTATTAACCAACCAACAACCATGATCTAATAATACCTACACAATACTACTAAGAAGACAAGATAGATTTCACACACCCTATGCACACACTAGTTGCTTGAACAGAACACAGCAGCAGCTACAATCTGATACTGGCTCGACAAGGATCCAGAAGCACAGCGCACTATGTTCATGGTCCATTGCCTCAACTGCCAAGTACTCAGACCACCAAACAAACCTGGACTGACCTTCAAAACAAAGTGACATGGACACACACAATACCTTGCAAGCTTTTCCTTGGGGTCATCAGGAAGGCACCTCCCTTCGTTGGTGTTTCGATGAATTGAGCCCCCAACACCTCCAGAAGGCTCATCAGTGGAGTCTGGCGTCCCAGACCCACCCCCCTCCAAGCTCACAATGTAGCCCATCACAAAATTACCAACAACCCTGCTACCCGACGGCTATCGGAAAAGCCAAGTGACAATCCTACCCATATCTCAACATCACACCCACCAAACAATTTATCTCTTCAAGTACTATCCTTACCCCACCTACCCTCAGCCCTTCTTAGCCACACCCACTGACTAGATCTCTCAGCTACCTCTGACAACTCCTTTACCACTGCTCTCATCCCACAGCCTCTAAATCCAAACTCAGCCAGTAGTCTTGTGGCAGACTTCGCCACGAAACCCCTAGCCCCTACCTCTACAGGTCTAATATATGCTTGCCAGCCCCGCTCTCTTACCTCAGCCACCAAATCTGCATACTTCAACCTTTTCCTTTCATATGCTGCATCAACTTCGTCCTCAAACGGAACAGTTAGCTCTATGAAATACACTATTCGCTTACTTTCAGAGTACAACACAACATCTGGCCTCAAGTTTGTGACAACAATACACTCTGGAACCTGCAATTTACAGCCTACATCAACCAACAGTTTCCAATCTCTTGCATCAGCCCACTTCTCGCCAACTTTTGAAAACTGTGCTGGCTCCTTGCTATGCTGCCCCTCACACACAAACCTAATTACTCTATTGGAACTAGCAACTGGCATGCCACTAACTTCCAAACGCTTCTTATCAAGTGCACCTGCCAGTGATTTAAGTACCTGATTATGCCTCCATGTATAACGTCCCTGTGACAAACTCACCTTGCATGCCGACAGGATGTGCTTCAATGTACCACTTCCTGCACATAGCTTACAAGTTGGATCCTCACCTAACCACTGCCCAAGGTTTTGTGGAGTTGGAAGCACATCATAAGTAGTCACAACTAGAGTGATGCCATGACACAGCTGGATGACAGCATCAACATCTCAGATCACCAGAAATCTCAACGTCTGGGGGCCCCCGAGCCCCTACACCTTACAAGGGGAATATTAGCTGAAGGCTTGATTAAATAGGTGCGAACGTAAGTTGATGACCGTGCTATGCTATGGTGCTGGGTGTTATAGTTCGTTTAATTTGGTAGCGGGGTGGCCGATGAATACAGTCAGTTAAACACAACTCAGAAACGGCCTCACTGAGGAAGAATTGCTAAACTGGATATGTTAATACCAAATGAAAAAACCAAGTCTAAAGTATGACTACAGTTATGCGTAGGACCCACCACATTCTGAGTGATACCCATTGAATCAAGAATTGCTTGAAAATGTATGCTAAAAGGGTCACACAGATTTTCAAAATGGATATTAAAATCACCAACTATAATCACCTTATCGGCTGATAGCACTACATGAGACAGGAAGTCTGAAAACTCCTGCAAGAACTCAGAGTATGAACCAGGGGGCGGTAAATAGTAATGCTGTGAAAATGGATAGTATGAGCACAATAAAGACTTCCTACTTTGACGGAACGTGATGCTTCTATTTTCTCAGAACACATCTGCTGTAACGCCATTGGGCCACATACAAACCCACACACACACACACACACTGACTAAACACACTCCAGAGGGTGCAGACTCTTCAGGAAGGTGTTGGATGGTTGCTTGTGTGTGAGCTGAGTGAAAACCTGACTAAAAACACCTGCAGTCACATTCTGAAACGTTTCTCCCTGACAGCAACATTTCATTACTTCTGCATTTCATTTATGCTTTGTAAACCACACATTATCTTTGGTTACTAACCACATGCTTCACATTCACACTTGCCCTGATGATTCTGTGAAAATGGACAGCAAGAGCTCAATGAAGACTTCTTACTTTGATGGATACTGAGCATTCTGTTTTCTAAAGATATCTCATCCTATTTGTATGAGATTTGTTTCCCTTTGTTTCCATATCTTTCTACTCTGCAGTGGAGCTCTGAAGTAGCTTCTTTAATCTTGATACTGAGGTGTGTAAACAAGGACAAGACATGGTGGGTTCATTTGTATAGCACATTTTCATGGGCAGTGATAATTCAAAAGTAAAATGACTTTATTAATTACAGGTCCAAGAGAAAAAACTAACAGAAAACAGGACTAGGGACCATAGTACTGTAGCCACAGACACAGATGTGCCTTCCCTCCATAGAAAAAACTCCTTACATTTGCCCCTTTAGATGCCCTTCCATTTGAGCAAATGTGATGATGAAAATAATCCCAGTGAAGACAGCTGCCCAGCAGTCTCCACTACATGTTCTCTAGGGCAGGATTCCCAGACAGCGTGCCTTGATGATAGTCTAGGCATGCCACCAACTGCTTTGATAAGATTGTGAATTTAACTCTCTGACTTCATGGGCTCTGACAGTTTGTGGTTATGCACCAAAAGGCAGTTCAGAGTAACCGGCCTTCTTGGTGTCATTGGAGGGGACACTGGACGGTGTCCCTTCTGGGGATTATATTCTTCTGCTGGGGAACTTCAACGCTCATGTCGGCAAAGACAGGAGGACTTGGAAGAGCGTCTCCGATCTGTATGTACAGTGGAGTCAGTTGAGCTGGATCGGGCATCTGGTCCAGATGCTCCTTAATGGTGAGGCTGTTGCACGGATGGACGGCGGTGAAGTGGGCAGAGAGATACAATGAAGCTTACTTCCCCAAAATAATGCACGTTTTATTTATTTTTTCTTTTTGACAACTTTTCTTCAAACAGTGCAAGTATTTACAGTGTCCCCAAAATAAAATAAAAAATGCAGAACATCAACTAGTCAAACAAAATATCTAAATGCAAAAAAATAAACAGGCTAAATCTAAATGAATGACCCTGAACACCACTTCTAAACAGCCACGTCACAGTACAGTTTGCCACGACGTTCATCCCTCAACTCCCGCTCTGGAGCCTCTTCTTCTATACCCGTGGCCCCTCCCCACAGATGAGCCCAATTGCACAAGTAAATCAATCAACTAAATAACAACATTCTAAATGAAAAATAACAACAGAAGAGAATAAACACAAAATACATAAACACCCAAAATAATTTGCACTAAACAAAAATCCCCGCTACACTTTATAAAATACATTTCCCCCAAACTCAGTAAAACACCCCCGCTAAAATAGTCTGGGCCACCCAGAGCGCACTGACCCCCTAATAATTGTAGAATGGACCAGTCCCTCGGTTTCGTCCGAGGAGACGAAAGTGTTTGGTGTGCTGGTGAGTCTACAGAACCTGTGGCAGAGGCGGTCTTTGCATAGAGGCGTTGCTAGGCAATTGCCTTGGGCCCCTCCCACTGTAGGGCCCCCTTGTCTAGCTAAAGCCAGGTTCACACTACACGACTTTTCAGTCATCAGGTTTTTGTGCCGTTCGCACTACACGACTGGTTGTGCTGTAATCGCGAGTCTTTCAGTTGTTGTGGCTTTCACACTACATGACTGATCGGCAACGCGGGCTCACGAATTAAACGACTGGGGAATCGCCGACTCATCTGGCTGCCGTCCAAAAACACGAGAACACGAAAACGAAACACTCGCGAGAACCAGCAACACCACGAAGATGATAAAAACAATGTACATGTACTCCACATTTTCGTTATTATTATTATTTTTTTTACCGTTTAACCACTCCATAGTCCCAAATTGCCAGAATTATTTCATCTCTCCGTTGCAGTGAACATAGATATAGTCAATCGCACTATTTCTCCAGTGCTGTCACAATAACTTAAACACAGTGTTGTAGTAAAGTTGTATGAAGCTAGACGCTGCTGTTGACTCACAGTCGCCGACTGGGCTAGATATGAAACATGCTAGATATTAAACATGCTAGATATCTGCCGGTCGTCTGCGATGAGTTGGCGGCCACTCGGCGACGGCTCGGCGAGCGTCTTTCAGCAGTTCACACTACACGACTGAGCGAGCGCCGAATGATCCCCGATTTGCCTCCGACCACAAGTTTCTGTCGGCGATCTACAAAAACAGTCGGCGACTGAAAAACCAGCCTAAAATCGTGTAGTGTGAACCTGAACGTATTTCTCGCATATTAATGTTAATGGGCCCCCTAGCTAAATTCGCCTTGAGCCCCCAAATTGCTAAGTCCGCCACTGACCTGTGGTATTTGTAAAGATCGCTAAAACCATTAAACATAAAAACGGACCTGTGTGTATTTGTGTTTTACTGCCACCGGTACAATGTTTTAAACAGAGGAATGAATGTGTTGGACTATGGTGCGTATTGAAAACGCGAGTGGTGAAGTGGAAACAAACAAATGCTACAAAATGGGGGTGGGGCTCCCTACACACTGTAACAAATGCGAATAAAATGCTACAGCAAATGGTGAGATGTGGAATGCTTAAAAAAATGCTTTTTCTAACAGAGACTTAGCTTGATAGCAATGGAGCAATAGTGCTAAATGAAGCTTCGCCTCCTGACTTTAACTATTTTAATGTGTCTAGAGTAAATAAGAGAAGTGGTGGTGTTGTATGTTTTTACCATAAAGCATTCCGCTGTAAGCAGATCTCATTAGGGCAGCGTTTCTCATAAAGTGTGGGGCATGAGTATTGCAGGTGGGGCGCAAGCAATTGGAAGAAATGAACCTTTTTAAGCCTGTCGTTTTAATGCCTACTCGTTTCGCATAAGCCCCGAATGTTTAAAATGTCTGCGGAACAGTGTGAACCAGGGCTAGATTCGGCCCATTAACCAATTTGTATCGGTCAAATTACGTTCGCCAAACCAGCGGGGACTATTGCTGACAAAACCAATGGTCATCTTTTGGCTGGCGGACACCAACAAAAGAAAGCGCATCAGCGTAGTTTACGTAGCATTCGTAAAGCGCTCGTGCCTGTGAACAGAAACTGCGACATAGCGCCCGCACTGGTCACAAAACTCGACGGTCACAGAATCTGGTGTAACACTTGTTATGAAAGATAAACACGTCCGTCAGTTTGATCGGTAAACGAATCTGTAATTCGTCATGCTGCTCTAGGACACAGATCCGGTACGAGTTAATCAGCAGATGTGTGTGTGAAGAACAGCAAAGGTAGGAAGAGTTATCGTCATACTAAATCACGCTAGTCGCAAAGAAGACAGAAAAACGAACAACGTCTCTCTCAAATATGTTAATTTGGCATGACCGCGCAACTAGCCTATTGTATCGTCGGTGTAATGGTGACTCCGATATTGCTCTACGTGATGTTGTGATTGTTGTGTTATGATGGATGTGTGTAATTATGTGGGTTATTTAGTTTACGTCTCCCCTTATAAGTTTATGTATATGTGTACAGTTGTGAGTATGCCCCGTTGTGTTTGAGTAGTGTTGTTGTGTTAATGTTTGTGTAATATTCTAGTCTGTTCTACGTGATCACGGCTCCTTACGCGGTTACGTTGCTGAGGCAATCATTAAAAGAGCCTTGTTTCCTTAACAACGGATCTGCCAGCTGCCTCTCCTTTCCACACAACGCCACACTATGTTGTCACACACGTACAGTGGGGTCGTATGTTTGTCGCGAAGTCTCGCTTTTAGTTTCGCTTTGATGCATGTGAAGCGAGGGGCTTTCTTTAATTTGCGAGGCCCCACTCAGCGTGCGTAGTGAGCGTATAGTCCGTGCCGTATGGAGTGACATTGCTGTCCTTATTATGAGAGCGCAAAGATAAGGTTAAATCGAGCAAGTAAGACAAACTGAACACGCAAAATCAAGAAAACCGAGGCATTTGGAGGTAATGGAGTCATATCAGTTGCGAGCTGAAGTGGTACTATGTAGCCTACAGTATAGATTTGCCCCCAGAGCTCACTGGTGTCACTAACCCTCTCTATCTAGATATCAGGTCTCTCAGGTCTTCAAACAGTAATCTACTGGTGATTCCTAAAAGCCGATTAAAGATTGGCGAGGGTGCTTTTAGCCACTATGGCCCAAAGCTCTGGAATTCTCTTCCTGAAGAGCTCAGATGGCATTTCATCCCTGCATAGTTTTAACAGCAGTCTCAAAACATTCCTGTTTAGATCCGCTTTTAGTTAAGAAACTCTTATCTTAATAGTTTTATCTTATTTACTTTACTTTTTATTATCTTAGTTCACTTTTTACTTTTTATGTTATTTTAATATTTTTATCTTTAATTTCTTTTAACATTTTCTTTTTGTCTTTTTGTCTTTGTCTTATCTCCTCTTAATGTTTCTTTTATTTATACTGTAAAGCACTTTGAGTTACATGTATGTATGAAAGGTGCTATACAAATAAAGATTATTATTATTATTATTATCTGTGACTGCCCCAGAATCAGAAGGTTATACAACAGATGGAGTCACAGTCACAGATGGAGACCTCTGTCCACTACCACCAGAGCTGGCCCTGACCAATGTGGTGCCCTAGGCGAGATTTTGGTTGGTGCCCCCTGCATCATCAATCATCGGATTGATTGTGTCACTATTAAAGAAACAAATAAAAAGCAAATGACTTAAATATTACCATATAACAAGCAATAAATATAAAGGTGTTGCACAAAAAATATTTTAAAACTATTTTACATAACGTAGTGCAGAGAACAACTTTTAAATATTAATAATAAAAAAAAAACAAAAAAACAACAACTACCACCAGTGCAAATCAGGGCAATTTGCCTACTACAACATTATTATTTCAAAAGTGCATCTGCAATGAACAGAGGATCATATGTGTGTTTTAATATATATTCAGGGTTGCCAACTTTTGACGTTCGCTTGGAGTGAGATTTTAACCTGGAGCCGGTGGCGAGTGTATTTTGTTGAGCGGGGGGGGACGTAAAATGGACACAGATTCAGTGTTATATCGCCGGTGGATGGCGCCAGAGCTAGCAAACTAGTAACGTATTGAATCATATATGTGGATCTGAGGTAAATAAACTGGATTTTTTTTTTCGGTGTGAGATATCGGAAGTGTGGCGTGAGAGCGTGTGAAAACGGTCAAATGCGTGTGTCTCACGCTCAATGCGTGAGAGTTGGCAACCCTGTATATTTATTTTAAAACTTGCTGAGCTAAGCTAATCATAGCACCTACTAGGATTGGGCAGTATGATGACAGTAGCGGTTTTCACTAAGATCATACAGAGGGGAAAAAGCCACAATGACGATTGAGTGTTAGTTGTGAGTCAAGCGAGCTCAAAGAAAAACACAACAGCTACAGATTGGCAACATTTTGGATTTGTTTCAAATAAAAATGAGAGACCATTGGAGTGCGCCCCCACGATTCTAATTCGATAATATGATTGGTTGATAAAACTGCCAAAAGCTCTCAATGTAAAAGGCAAGGGAGCTCTAAAATATGTGACAGATAAACAGAAGTTCCTGGGGGAGGGCCTTTCTCTCTTTTACCTAGAAACAACGGTGTGAAATATTCTGATTGGTTGATTTTTTTATTTCAGCACTACGTTTTTTTTCCAGCAATAAGCACTAAAAGTGGATTTGAAAGCCGATTTATAGGAAAAATACAAATTATTGGTGAAGCGTTATTAACATATATTACATATAATATAAGATAAAGCATCCTTTTTAAGATCAATTAAGAAACCTCAAATTTCAAAGACTGACTTTTAGTCATTACTTGGGTAGCACACATATTCTGAATGAGCCATTTTAATCTAGATTAATCTAGATCAGGGGTCACCAACGCGGTGCCCGCGAGGACGTCACGAGTCGCCCGCGGGCTTGTTTTAAAAATAGCTCACTATAGTGCCATGCACCAAAGCGCTGCATCGTTTATGTTTTTGCTACTATTATAGATTGTCCGCGGTTGCTAGCGGTGTTCCCGCTTAGCAATTGACACTCGCACACGCAACCCCCCCCCCCCCCCTAACTTTTCGTTAGATTGATGCGAATTCATCTGGTAGCCCTCTGCAATCTCCAAGAAGTAGCTCCCAGTTTCAAAAAGGTTGGTGACCCCTGATCTAGATTAATTTCAAGATTTCAGTGAGATTATTCTAGATTAAAAAAATAATCTATGCCCACCCCGTCAAGGACGGATTAAGGATGGTCTGGGCCCCTGGGCAAAGAGTTGCACAGGACCCCTCCCCAAAAACATAAATAAATTAATACATTAAACAACCTGTCACTAACTAACCCTAACTCAAGAGTCTATTTTATATAAGTTTCTTTCTACTCTTCTTTCTTGCAAAGTCATCCACTAATTCATCAAAATGAAGCTGTCTGACCAAATCTGATTCAATGGCCAGAAGTGACAGTGAGTTCAGGTGGTTTTAGCGCATCCTAATCCTGAGTTCATTCTTAATACGAGCCAGTTTGGAGAATGAACGCTCCCCTTCACAATTTGTGATAGGCACAGTCAAAAAAAGTCTAAGTGCTATGCAGACATTTGGAAAGGTTGACTGTAAATTCAAATTTATCATGGTTTTGAGCATTTTACTAGGATGTTTTTCTTTTTCTGTTATGAATGATTTGTATTGTATCAATTCATCAGCCAAGCTCATGTTCAGATCTGAAGGATATGCTGCAGCGAGTGAGTTAGCCTTTAAAGTGAGCTCACTGTTGGACATATTGTCAGGCATGAAAAGAACATCAAATAGCTCAGTTAAGTGTGTGTATGTATTCAAACGGTGGTTGAGACAGGACACAAGTTTGTCAATGACAACATTGAAAGTTTCGATCCGAAACTTGTCCTTTCCATTAAATGCTACACCTGGCTCTGCACTATCATCAGACATAATTTTCCGCTTCTTTGTAAGCTGGAGGTCATGCCTGTACTCTTGGGAGACAGCAGTGGTGACATTTAAAGCTGCCCCTTCAAACACCTCAAAGTTATCTCGTAGTTTCGTAAAGACAAGAGAAGTTGTGTAGCTGTACATATGTCAATATCATGCTTCTGCAGCTGCAGGCTTGTGGCTTGGAACCTCTGTAGTATTGTGTCCCAGAAGTATGCCATGAAGGCCATCTCCAATGTATCCAATTTGTCACAGAGTGCAGAGGCTTCACTTCGAGTTACACATTTCTCCTCCATATCTTTAGACAGAGGTGGGACCAAGTCAGTGTTTTGCAAGTCTCAAGTAAGTCCAAGTATTTATCCTCAAGTCCCGAGTCAAGTCTCAAGCAAAGACAGTCAACTCAAGTCAAGTCTCGAGTCAAGACAGGCAACCGTCAAGTCAAGTCCCAAGTCTGAAACTTGGAATTTCAAGTCCTTTCGAGTCTTTTTTTTTTACAGGCACCAACTCTTTACGAATGCTACGCTGATGCGTTTCTTTACTCGTTTTGTTGGTGTCCGCCAGCCAAAAGACGACAGATCATTTACATTTTATCTTTTCCTAATTACATAAATGTACTTAAACAAGAATGTTTCGTTACATCATTTTACACGAAAATAGCAAGCTTCATCGTAAGCAAGATGCTGTCATTACGAATGGTTATTCTAAACATTTGGATAAAATGTTTAAATATAGACTAATAAAAGGTTAGGGTTATTTTTTCATTGTTTTCTGTTATTGTGGGGTCACGGTGTAGGCTACTATTGTTACCTGGAGATTCAGTGGGGTCACATATTCTGATGGCTGCCGTCAGAATTGGTGACCCCAGTTAAAAAGGCTCACCTGTACATCCCATTCATGATTTCTTTGTTGGCTGCAATGGTGAGGGGATGGTAAATCTTGTTTAAGTACATTTATGTAATTAAGAGACGATAAATGTAAATATAAACATCTGTCATATTTTGGCTCGTGGACACCAACAAAACGAGTAAAGAAAGTGCATCAGCGTAGTTTACGTAGCATTCGTAAAGCGTTTGTGCCTCTGAACAGAAACTGTGTAATAGCGCCCCCTGTGGTCACAAAACTCGACGGTCACAGAATCTGGTGTAACGCCGGTCTGCGTCAGAAGGACGGAAATGAAATTAATGAGGCGCACTTTATAAACATTAATATGCATTTTAAAATTTAGATTTGGGGTAAAAAAATCAAGTCTTTGCAAGTAAACAGGTTCAAGTCCAATTCAAGTCCCAAGTTATTGGTGTAAAAGTCCAAGTCAAGTCTAAGTCTCTGAATATTTTTTCAAGTCAAGTCAAAAGTCTTAATATTAATGACTCGAGTCTGACTCGAGTCCAAGTCATGTGACTCGAGTCCCCACCTCTGTCTTTAGACATATCATTCAATGCCTCTCTCAGTTGTGCATAATATTTCCAAAGAGCCTTAGTTGACTCAGCTCGTGCGCTCCATCGAGTACCTGACAGTGATTTCAGTGTGAGTTTGATATCAGTATCACGGAAAACCTTTCCCCACCTGTGTGTAGATGATGCACAAAATGTGTACATTGCCTGTACAAAGTCAAAAAAACGTCCAGCTTCTGGGCTACTGTCAACAGCATTGACACCAACTAAATTCAGTGAATGTGCTGCACAGGGGACATAACAAATCAAAGGGTTTCTTTGTTTAAGATGAGCTTGGAATCCACTTTCCCGACATGTTACTTGCATTATCATATGACTGGCCCCTACAGTTGGATAAGTCTAGGCCCAGATTCTCCAACATAGCAACGACACACTCTGCCAAACTGTCCCCACTATGGCTTTCAATAGGCTCAAAAGCTAGAAAACGCTCAACTACATGTCCGTCATTATTAACAAACCTGAAAATAAAAGTAAGTTGGTCCACATGAGCAAGGTCTGGAGTGCAGTCAACTATAACTGAGAAGTATTTTGATTCTTTGATCTCATTACCAATTGCCTGCTTTGTTCTCTGTCCCATCAAATGGATCAATTCTTCACACACTGTTGATGATAAGTAGGACACAGAACCTTTTCCCTTACCTCCAAACCTTTGGAGGTGCTCAGCTAGGAATGGGTAAAATTTGGCTAAGAGTTCTATAATGCCCAAAAAATTACCATTGTGGGCTGATCCTAATAGCTCATCATCTCCCCTGAAAGCAAGTCCCCTCTCCCCTAAAAACTGGATGACTGCAACAACTCTTTTCAAAACTTCCCGCCAGTATTGTCTTTCTGCATCAATTTGTTTGACAATATCAGAAACAATTGTTGCTGTGCCTCTGGAGCGATTATATAATGCTACCATGCAAGCCCTATGCTCCACACTCCCCTCATGCTCACCAATCCGCTCTGAACGTTTCCAGTCAGAAAATCCATGAACAAAAGTATTGTGCTTACTGGAAAACAGTTTACAAGCAAAACAATACACACAGCCAGTTGAAGGAGAGTAAAGTAGCCACTGCCTAATCACAGTTTGCCCGTTGGGTAGAGAGCAACTGAGTAGAGCATTTGTAAAGCTCCCACTGGTACCCCCAATGCCTCTATCCCTGACTGAGGCTGGGTACTTGGCACTTCTGTTTTGAAATGCAGTTTCTCCTCTACTAACAAGAATCGACTTGGCTTGGTCGGTAATGGTACAGGGCCATAAAGCAGGGTCGTTGACCGTTTCACACCAGGAGTTGGGGTCCTTGCCCTCCTCATTTGAAAAACGACACTCACACGATGCAGCTGGCTGGTCTGATTGTGGTTCTGACACACCTGCAACTTTCCATTCATGGTCTTTCTGCTGCTAGTCTGTGGTAGCCTGGCAGGGCTGTCATTCCTGCTCTGCACCTGACTGGGTCTGCAAAGGTACATAGTCACTGACAGGTGACACTACGCCAGTGGTGAAGTCAAGGAGCCATGGTAAACGACTTCTATGAAAGTCAAGGGCCCCATAGCAGGGGCCCTCATGATCAAGGGCCCTCTAATGGTATGCCCTGCTCTCCTCTAGGGCCCCCTGGTAGGGGCTCTCATAACCAGGGCCCTCTAAAAATATGCCCCCCTTTCCTTAGGACCCCTAATAGCCAGAAGTCAAAGTCAGAGCAGTGCCACAACGCCTCATCCATTTTCCTAAGGGGCCCAAAAGCATGGCTAGGGGCCCCAAGAGGCCCTGGGGTCAAAGTCCCTAATAGTCAGAGGATCCTTAAAATGGAGGGCCCTCGGAAATAAAAATAGATTGTACCATAAATGTTGATAGGCATCGCAAAAAGTTTTCGGCCAGGGCCCCCCTGGGGCCCCCTGACCTCAAGGGCCCCTGGGCACTGGCCCCACTGGCCCGGTCAGTAATCCAGCCATGCACCCCGTATACAGTGGGATGCGAAAGTTTGGGCACCCTTGTTAATTGTCCTGATTTACCTTTATAAATCATTTAATGTTTGGATAAAAAGATTCAGTTAAATATATCATATAGGGGACAAACACAGTGATATTTGAGAGGTGAAATTAAGTTTATATGATTTACAGAAAGTGTGCAATAACTGTCTAAACAAAAATAGGCAGGTGCATGGGCACTGTTGTCATTTTGATTTTTGATATTGATTTCAAAACCTTTAGAACTAATTATTGGAACTCAAATTTGGTTTGATAAGTTCAGTGACCCTTGACCTCCATACACAGGTGACTCCAATTATGAGAAAGGGTAGTTAAGGGTGACAATTGTATGTTTTTCTCCTCTTTGCATCTTCTCTGAAGAGTCGCAGCATGGGAGATTCAAAACAACTTTCAAATGACCTGAAAACAAAGATTGTTCACCGTCATGGTTTAGGGAAAGGATACAGAAAGCTATGTCAGAGATTTCAGCTTTCAGTCTCCAGTGTGAAAAACATTGTGAGAAAATGGAAGAAGACAGGTACAGTTCAAGTCAAGGCTTGAAGTGGCAGACCAAGCAAAATCTCGAATAAACAGAAGCAAAGGATGTTGAGAAGAGTCCACCCACAGACCAGCACCAAAGACCTACAACATTCAGTCAACCCACAGACCAGCACCAAAGACCTACAACATCATCTTGCTATTGATGGAGTCACTGTGCATCGTTCAACTATTCAGCGCACTTTACACAAGGAAATGCTGTATGGAAGAGTGATGCAGAGGAAGCCTTTTTTCCACCCACATCACAAACAGAGCCGCTTGAGCTACGCTAAACCACATTTGGACGAGCCAGCTTCATTTTGGAGTAAGGTGCTATGGATTGATGAAAACTAAATTATTTTATTTTTTTTTATTTGGCCATAACAAGGGCCGTTATGCATGGAGGAAAAAGAGCACATCACTCCAAGAAAAACACCTGCTACCTACAGTCAAATTTGGTGGTGGTTCCATCATGCTGTGGGGCTGTGTGGCCACACTGTAATCAATGTCTGTAGTTTTCACAGCATTATTACTGTAAATGATCAAATTCTTACTGTAGAACCTGTTTACAGCATGTTACTGTAAATCTGCAAAGCATCATGGTCAAAATTCAGTGGCGGGTGAATTCTACAGTAAATATAATTTTGCTGTGAATCATAATACAGTAATTTTGAGCGGGATTTATTCAGCAATTTAAACAGAAATCCACTTTTGCTAATGGTAGACAACATCCACACAGAGGATAATGTCTTTATATCCTTCATAGCTGATACATGCTGTGTAGTTAGCTGTATGTTTTGGGTTGGTTTTGTCTTTGTTTGTTGGTAGGGAGATTGATTTGTGTGTTTTCTGTTTGGGATTAGATGTAGCTGTATTTCCTTTCTAGTGTGGGGTTTGTTTATTATGTTGGCATATGTCACTTCTGAAACAATACCAGAGTTGTTTGGTGTATGTATAAGTATTTCTTTTTATATGATTATAATGACTTAAAGCCTATAAATATATAAAAAAGTATCTAATACAATCACGCTAAAGTAGAACCCATGTGTGCTGTCTTTATTCAGTATTTAAAGTTATTATTACTTTTGTCAGCTTGGACGCTGTTGTGGCCTATAGCCTAGAATGGGTCGTAACAATATATATAAATCCGTGATGAAAATTAAGGCGGGTTTATATTAACCCGTGTTAAAATCACTGTTTTTATTGTAGGCGCGTACACCAGCAGCCAGTCTTCTAGTGCTAATGGTTAGCTCAGCTAACGCTACTAGCCGAACCTTTTTTAGCTTGCTGTCTGTGCCAGTCTGTGTCGAGGTAGTAACTGGTACTAAGCGAGATAAATAGCATTGAAAGCTTTGCTTTCATCAGTTTATTCCAGTATAGTGTAAATGAACATGAAGCCGGTGTTTATCAGCTCTCACTTCCACCATTCTAAGGTGCTGCTCTGCTACATAATCCTACACTGCACTGGGAGAGGAAAACGGTAGAAAGGCACCTTCCTTAGCTGCTAATGTGCGTTAAATTACCAAAACTTACTCATTGTATATGACATTTTGATAGAATTTGTTATTTTGTGACATTTAGTGGACAACATCATCAGTTTGCTGTAGGAGTAACGTGACTGCATAAACGTTAGTGTTTGCTAGCATGTATGTGTTTGTGTGCCAGCTAGCTGCATTTAGTGAAACTCATCACTCGTTTTTTTGCTAGCCGTGAGTACCAAGTACGGAAGACCAGTGTTGCCAACTTAGCGACTTTGTCGCTATATTTAGCGACTTTTCAGACCCAATTCAAGGATTCCCCAGCCCAGAAAGGAGGAATTTAATTGAAAAAAAGGCCCAAAATCGGTAAGCTGCTGAGTGCAGGGCTTCTATTTCTTTACAACTCCCCTGCGTTAACAGTGCCAGGCTTGGCTTAGCCCAATAGTATATTGTACATGTAACATCGGATTATTAGTGTTATTATTCAGATAACTCCAAAATCTGGATTTTAGTTGATTTTTAAGAACTGTAGGTTAAGTGACAATAACATCCAGTCACTCACTTTGCAATGCTGATGAACAAGCTAGGGTGTATTTTACTCTCAACATGCCTGTTGCTCCTAAGGCCATAGTAAATAAAAAGTATACATATATATATATATATATATATATATATATATATATATATATATACAGTATAGAGGTGTAAAAATAGGGGTTAAATATGGAAATGTTTTTAAATGTATTATTTTGCTGTATTTATTCAGTGGGTCAGCATTTGGAGAGTGAGGTATCAACAGCTAGTAGCAGTGAAACAGCTTTGGCATGTAACAGTGCTGTGGAAGAGCAGAGAGATGCAGCAGCTACTGAAGTGGCTGAGGATGTGAGAGTGAGACAGGCAGCAGAATGTGAGGTAGCCCAGCCAAGCTCTGCACTTGACAGTCACCTTGGATTTTTCATAGATGCAACATAATCTATTGAGGAAATAGTACAGGCCGTGTGTCAGATGCCTGATGACTAAAAGTACAATTTGCTGAAAAACCACGTCAGACCTTCGAAAAATGTCATTTTACCAACTACATTCATTGGTGGGTGCAACAGGGCATTCAGGTATGAATGGTTTGAGGAGCATGGATGGTGGCTGGTTTACAGTATGAAACTTGATGGCGCTTTCTGCATATGTTGGGCTGTCTTTCTCAATGCCACAGAGAGGAAACAGTCAACTTCATTGATAAATGCACCCTTCAGTAAATGGCATAAAAAAAACGAAGATAATTGGAAGCCACCAATCGAAAGCAAACCATTTAGTGGCATTTGAAAGAGCAATATGAGCAGCGAAAATGTTGGCATTCAAGCTTTGAAAAAGGATGCACCTAAGGCAGTTTATATGCACTGCAACGGGCATTGCTTGAACCTTGTCATTGCATGCTCTTGTGCTCTTCCAATTGTGCGCAACATGATTGATAAGATGAAGTACAGCGTCATGTTCTTCACCAGCAGCCCAAAGAGGGAACTCCTTCTCAATGAGGTTGTAGATAAGGAGGCATATTCTACTGGAAAGCGGAAGCCCCTGATTGACCTCAGCCACACAAGATGGGCAGCACGGCACAATGCCTACAGTCACTTCTACAGTGCCTTTGTCTTCATTATTATATATCTGGAAGTCATGGCACATGGCCTCCATACAGAGGAGTACAGTGAAGATGTCACCAGTGGATGGGAGGGCCAGTACAAAGCAGACACCTATGGTCTCTTGAGTGGGTTACAAAACTTTGGATTCATTCTCACATTCCTCACCGTATACCAAGTTTTATTTTTATTTATTTTATTTAGCTGACGCTTTTATCCAAAGCGACTTACAATACTACAAAATAGTAGTTACAATAAAATTCAGACTTGGCATAAAATGGATTCCTTGGCTCTCATCCATACCCACTACGACCTGGATCTGGATGAAGCTGTCAATCTGTACTCAAAAATGCACCCAAGACAATTGGAGCTGATGAGCGTTCTGATGTCATAGAAGCCATAGAAGAAGAAGAGAGATAGACAATGAAGTCACATCACAGATGTAGGAAGTTTTATATATTATATTATATTCAAATTTATGTTAACAGTGGGGAGCAACAGACGACCAAATAAGGACAGCAACAACAGACTCATAACAAACTTATAATTAATAAAATATGTCTAAATTAAAAGGTTTGAAGTGTGTTTGTGTACTTAGGGGGCATTGGAATAGAGAGCCAAATGAAGTCGACTTTTGGGGGAAAAACATCCCCCCCATCACAATGCTGGCTACGGGCCTGTACCTTGTATTTAAATGTTCAAATGTTCTAAAATGTGTTAAAATATTCAAAGTGTCGTGGAAATTTTCTAATAAATGGATGAGGACTCAGACGTGGTTAAATGATTAATTTATTACAAAAATATAAATATATATAAATAGGACAAAGACAGATACAAGACAGACACAGACATGAGAGTCTCATTCAAGCATGACAACTCTGAAGACAGGGGGGCACTCCCCCGGCTTATATACAATCTTAAACACAATTCAGCAGTTCTAACAGCAGGTTATCTTTAGCACAGCATGTTCCAAAACATAAGCGTCCAGCAGGCTACTTTGTCTCACATGTGTGTATCTCCTAATATGGACTTCCCTAGAGTTAGCGGAAGCAACTGATGTATCAGTTGAACACAGAGAAAGCTAAATGACCCAAGACTAGTAGCCTAGTGACTACCAGTTAACAGAGTGCTCTTACCCTCAGCACTCTCCCTGACCTGGGTCACGTAGCACACATGCATAATATGAACTAAACATGGTTACACTGAATCACACTACTTCATTATTGTAGTCCTTCTGCTTAGTCAGAATGGACATGTCCTAAATCATAAAGTTCATAATGATCTCTTATAATAACTAAACATGATCTAATCAATGATGATTAGTCAATAATCAATAATTTCTCTCACAAAAGCAATACAATAAATTGAATTTTGTGGGACAACAATGTCGTCTTCATTTTACAGTATATTAGGGGTGTATTCAACTAAGGATTTTCATAGTCGAATCTGATTCGTCAGCTTTTCCCTTTAGTCGACTAATAATGAATGAATGATGAATGTTCAATTTATATAGCGCCTTTCCAAATTCCCAAGGCGCTTTACAATTTAACACAGGTACAATTCACAGACAACCAATCACACACACACACCGGTGAGAAGCGGCAGCCAATTGCGCACAGCGTACTCTCTACCGGGATCCACAGCCCCCTGGGGGACTGAATGGGGTGCAGGAAGGGGAGAGAGGACAGACCCTAGTGGCAGAGCACCATCCACCACTGGGCATACAAGCACACACACGCACGCACGCACACAGACACAGACACTACTTTTTTTATTGAACATAGAGACACAGACACACACTCAGGGAGAATTTTTTGTTGACTGCCAATTTACCTAACCTCCATGTTTTTGGACTGTGGGAGGAAACCGGAGATCCCGGAGGAAACCCACACAAACACGGGGAGAACATGGAAACTCCACTCAGATAGGGACTTGAACCCAAGACCCCAGTGCTGAGAGGCAAACGTGCTAACCACCAAGCCGGGTTTATTTATTTATTAGAACACCTTAAATGGGATCCCGTTCTCATTCAGGACTTTTTTCCACTTCAAAGTAAAAACCTAAAACACTCAGATAAATGAATAAACATGGTAGGTTGGCTTTATTCAGCTTTTATTTATTTACTTTTTTTTAAATGAAACGTTATAGAACATTAACCGTCAGTGCGCATTGCGCATATCGAACTGTCAGACAGGCACTGTGCAAAATGTCAAACATATTTTAAATAAAATATTATTCCGCCACAGATATATGTAGAGAGCGTTCACGAGATATGCCGCAGTCTCTGTATATAAGCTAATGGCAGTTAGCAGAACTCGCGTAAACATTCATTCCCGATGTTCAAGCTTCCATGAAAATAGATGCGTGAAGAACGTTTCTAGGTACTTTATTTGTCATACCTTGAGAGAAGAGATGTTGTAATAACGCGGTCAAAACAGAATGCCTTTCTAAGCTGAGGGTGAAAGAATAATGGCTCCTCGGACACACCGGCAGAAAAACACAAATCGAAAGCGAATGATGCGAGAAGAAGGGCGGAGTTACAGAAGCAGAGGGTCAAGGGGAAGATTTTTAAAGAGCCCTGCACACAATAACAATGTCTGGGAATCAGCACAGCAGAACATAAGAAAACACTGCAAGAATCATGAACAATTATGCATAAGTGATAAACAACAAGACAGGAATAGTTCTTTTAGCAAATGTCCTTAGCAAATGTCCCTGCTGTAACAGCATACTCCCCGTCTGAAATCCTTGGATTTCACTACTAAAACATGAATGTCCATCTGGTGTATTCTAGAACCTGAAAGACAAAATGCAAACAAGAAAACAACAATAACTGCAAACAGTATTCAGGAACAGTTCAAGTTGGATATGTCCAGTCCGCTGTAATCGCCGTTCCTGGAGTAGTCCAATGACGAGTCAACTGAGTCAATATACTGCAATGTTCTTTTGCTGACTCATTCCTCGACAGGTAGCAGGAGAACAGTCTCAGATGCGGGTCTGACGAACGTCTTGGAATCTCCTTGTCGTGTGATGGTTACTTCCACCTTACGGACTTTTCCATCCTCGCTGGGGAAAGTTTTTGAAATGAGTCCCATAGGCCAAGCATTTCTTTCCACTTTCTGGTCCTTCATCAGAACAACGTCTCCCACCTGTAAGTTAGGTTTTACCTGCTGCCACTTTCTTCGTCCTTGAAGAAGAGCCAAATACTCTTTTTTCCATCTGCTCCAGAAGCAATTGGCCAGATGCTGAACGTATTTCCACTGCTTCCGATAGATGTTTCCAGATGAAAGCTCTTCAGGAGGACTAGGAACAGATCCGAGCTTCTGAGTGAGGAGAGTCGCTGGAGTAAGAATAGTAGGAGAATCCGGGTCCACGGATACAGGAACAAGAGGTCTGGAATTGACAATAGCGGAGACCTCGGCTAGGAAGGTGGTTAAAGTCTCATGGGTGAGCCTAGAGGAGTTTGAGTCCATAAGCATACAGTCCAGTATTTTACGGGTGATGCCTATCATCCTTTCCCATGATCCGCCCATATGTGATGCATGAGGAGGGTTAAAGATCCATGTACAACCATTGTCGGCCAAGTAGTCCTGAACTGGCTTAGAGTCGATTTGCAGTTCTCTGCAGGCTCCTGTGAAGTTGGTTCCACAGTCGGATCTCAATTGCTTTACTGGTCCTCTGGTGGCAAGAAAACGTCTTAAAGCATTGATAAAACTTGAAGTGTCCATGGATTCTATAACTTCAATGTGTATGGCACGTACACTCATGCATGTAAACAACACTGCCCATCGCTTGCTTTCAGCATGACCACCTCTGGTTCTGCGTGCAGAGACAGTCCATGGCCCAAAAACGTCCAGACCAACGTAGGTAAACGGTGGTTCAGTGCGGGTCCTGTCGGCTGGCAAGTCAGACATTTGCTGTTGCTGCAATTTTCCTCTTGACTTGCGACATGGCACACAGTAGTGAATTAATTGAGCAATCTGTCTTTTTGCACCTAGTATCCACAGGCCTGCAGCTCTTAAAGCACCCTCAGTTAAATGTCTGCCCTGATGCTTGACTTTTTCATGATAATGCCGTATGAGCAATGTAGTAACGTGGTGGCGAGCAGGAATAATGAGAGGATTCTTTTCAAATGTCTCTAACTCGGCCTTGTTCAGGCGACCTCCAACCCTCAGCATACCATGTTCATCAACCACTGGCTTCAGGTTGACAATAGGGCTGCTTTTAGGAATGTCCAGTTTGTCACGAAGACATTTCAGTTCCATGTGAAAGACACTCTGCTGTACATTACGTATCACTAACATCTCACTTAGTATAATGTCTTCTGCAGAGAGGGCCTTGTGACAGATGTGCCAACCGTGGCATTCAGTGCTGTCGTTCTTGGTGTGAAAACACTGTGCAATGTGGACTAACCTCGCGATGGTGCGTACAAGCTTTAGCCATCCGGAAAAGCGTTCAAAGCGGTGACAGTTCAGGCTGGACCTCCTTTCAGACTTGGTGATGAGGGTTCTCACTTCAGGACGAATCTCAGGATCGTTGTCAGGATCTTGAAGACTGAAGAAGTCTTGCTGAGATGTTCCCCCTCCCTCGTTCAGCAAGAACTCTGGGCCTGTAAACCAAGAAGATTTGGCAAAAGCACTGACAGATGATGGTCTGGTGGCACAGTCTGCAGGATTGAGATGAGATGGGACATAACGCCACTGCTCAGGGTTAGAGGATTTCCTAATCCTTTCAATGCGGTTACTGACATAGACATAAAAGCGTTTTGTCTGGTTGTTTATGTAACCGAGAACGACTTTGCTGTCTGTGTAGAATTGAACATCGTCCACATGAATGTCCAGCTCAGTCTGTATAAAGTCTGCGATCTCTGCAGCCAGTACAGCGCCACAAAGTTCAAGTCTAGGGATGGTGTGTTCGGGTTTAGGAGCTAGTTTAGCTTTTCCAAACAGAAATCCAACATGAACTTTGGAATGGTTGTCGGTTACCTTCAGGTAGGCAACAGCTGCGATGGCCTCAGTCGATGCATCTGAGAATATGTGGACTTCTCTTCTTTGGCTTGTGGTGAGAGATGCTGGAGTGTAGCAACGTGGTATTTGAATCCCGTCCAAGGCATGTAGGGATTTTTTCCAGGACTCCCACTTAGGCTGCTTATCATGTGGCAGCGGAGCATCCCAGTCCTCAATGGTCTCTGAGAGCTGTCTCAGTAGGAATTTGCCCTGTACAGTCAATGGTGCTACAAATCCCAGTGGATCATATAAGCTGTTCACCACTGAGAGGACTCCACGCTTAGTGAATGGCTTGTCTGCACAATTAACCTGGAAGCCAAGAGAATCGTGTAACAAATCCCATCTCAAACCCAGACTTCTCTGTACTGGAGGATCGTCTACGCCTAGGTTCAAGTCTCTGAATTCTGTGGCATGATCGCTGGGTTGGAAAGCTTTCATGACAGCAGTACTGTTGGAGGCTATTTTATGCAACCTCAGACAGGCTTTAGAAAGCATACCTTGAGTCCTTTTCAGCAAGTCTATGGCTTCCTCAGCAGTGGGTAAGGACTTGAGTGCGTCGTCCACGTAGAAGTCTCTTTTGACAAAGTGACAAGCATCCTTTCCAAACTCTGATTCACCATCAGAAGCAGTCCTTCGTAGGCCATATGTTGCAACCGCAGGTGAAGGACTGTTGCCGAACACGTGCACTCTCATGCGGTACTCAATCATTTCCTTGCTGGTATCATTGTCTCTATGCCACAGAAACCTTAGGTAATTACGGTGGTCTTCTCTTACAACAAAACAATGGAACATTTGCTCAATGTCAGCCGTAATGGCGACCGGATCCTTTCTGAATCTCATTAGCACTCCTACCAGGTTGTTGGTCAGGTTTGGGCCTGTGAGGAGGACGTCATTCAGAGATACGCCACGATGTTTGGCACTTGAGTCAAATACCACCCTGATCTGCTTGGGTTTTCGTGGGTGATACACCCCAAAGGAAGGGAGATACCAGCGTTCTTCATGCTCTTCCAAAGATGGAGCTGGCTCGGCATGGTTGTTGCGGAATA
The DNA here is from genome assembly GCF_052324685.1 of Brachyhypopomus gauderio. Lineage (NCBI taxonomy): Eukaryota > Metazoa > Chordata > Actinopteri > Gymnotiformes > Hypopomidae > Brachyhypopomus > Brachyhypopomus gauderio. The sequence goes on from NC_135217.1 coordinate 3,470,441, forward strand.
TCCTTTCCATGAATGCCACAAAGTGATCTTTCATCTCAGGCTTGTTTCTCAGCGTACGTTGCAAAGAGATGAACCTAGATAATGCTTGTTCCCGGTTGTCAGGAAGTTTGGCTCTTTCAGTCCGAAAAGGTAAGGGTGCAACCCAATGGTTAGATTGATCCTTGAGGCATTCACTGTCCATTATTTTGATAAAGTCCTTATCCTCCATGGACAAGGCTACTCTGTTGTCTTCTTGTGTTGTACGAAACACTGTGGCTCCTAAGTCATCATGAGGCGTGGGAATGATGTCTGGTGCCCTTTTGAAGTTAAGAAGATGCTCCTTTACCTCGTAGTGATGAAGGCATGGCTCAAAGTAGGTTGTACGTCCATTGTTGAGCACAAAGGTTTTGAAGGAGTTCACTTGAGATGACATGAGACTCTTATCTAGACAGACATTGCCAATGATTACCCAGCCTAAGTCAAGTCTTTGTGCATACGGGGCATCATGTGGACCATTGCATTGTTGACGTACCTTATGTACTCTGAGAATGTCTCTCCCGAGCAAGAGTAGGATATCAGCAGTCTCGTCAATAGGAGGGATCTCCTTAGTCAGGTGTCTCAAGTGAGGATGATGATACGCAGCTTCCGGCGTAGGAATTTCTTCCCTATCATCAGGCATCTGGTCACATTCAATTAACGTTGGTAGGGATATGTGAATATTCCTGTTAATTGGAGAGATGAGGTATCCAGCGGCTCTTCTGCCAGAAGTCTCTATGCGACCAGAACAAGTGTTAAGAGTGTACGGTATTGCGTCTCCCTTTATACCGAAGATCTCAAAGAACTTAGGCTTTGCTAGAGACCTGTTGCTTTGTTCATCTATTATGGCATACATCCTGATGGCCTTTTCTGGTTGCCCCTCTGGGTAGACATTCACCAAGCACACCTTGGCACAGCACTTGGGACCATTCTCTTTGCCACATACCTCCATGCAGGAGGAGGAGACTGTGGTGGTTGCTGTGGTTTGAGCTGATGGCTCCCCGCCATGCGCTGTGACGGCTTTAGATGCTGCTTGAGGTTGTGAGTTGTCAGATGAAGAGGTAGGATGCATGGCCGCAACATGTTTGTCGCTACTGCATTCAGTACATTTGATGACAGCTTTACAGTCTTTAGCAAAATGTTTTGAAGCGCAACACTTGTAACACACTCCTAGCTCCTTGAGCATGTCTCTGCGTTCTTGCAAAGTCTTTGCCCTAAGTCCTCTACACTCTTTCAGGGGATGAGGCCTTTTGTGGATAGGGCACATACGATTAGGGTCTTTGTCTTTGAGGACAGGAGTATCCTGTTTAGTGGTGTAGGATGCAGTCATTGGGACATCTGTCTTCCTTACAGATACTGTTCCCCTTGAGTCTCTACGTTTGCTTGTTTCATACCTTGAGCATGATGATGAAGCTGGTAGAGCAGATTCTGTGAAGTCGAAGCTGGGATCATTTTTCTTCCGAGCTTGGTCACTGATGAATCTGGAGAAATAAGAGAAAGGGGGAAAGGACACGTTGTGGTCTCTTTTGTATCTGGAGCCCAGGTCGGCCCATTTTTCTTGCATGCCATATGGTAGTTTGGACACCACTGGATTAACGCCATGAGATGTGTCAAGGTAACAGTCCTGACAGACGTGGATCCATTTTGGCTAACTCCAGTTCCTTTAGCAGATCGCTCAGATCTTGCAGCTTGCGGTTGTCCTTGTTGGTGATTTTTGGGAACATATGAAGTCTCTTGAATAAGGCACTTTCAATAGCTTCAGAACTGCCATAAGTCTGTTCAAGTCTCTCCCATGCTGCAGCAAGACCTTCCTCTGAGTGACCCGCATGAACCGCTCTCAATGTCTTTACACGTTCTGCAGAATCTGGGCCTAACCAGTTAACAAGCAAGTCCAGTTCTTCCTTGGCAGTGAGGTTAAGATCACTGATTACTGCTTCGAAGGTGGATTTCCAGGCTCTATAATTCTCAGCATGGTCATCGAACTTTGAGAGACTAATGTTTATCAGCTCCCTGCGTATCATATATCTGGCAAAGTCTGACATGTCTGACCTCCCATCTCGTGTCACCAGATTACCTTGTGATACCCTTGGGGCGTACAGATTCTCTGGCATATGGGGCTGAGATAAATCAGGATGAAATGATGTAGCATAAGGGTTAAGCTGTGGTTTAGTCTCTGGAGGATCTGCTGGTATAATGCTGGAAATTACCTTGCTCTGGGTAGGTGGCATCGTCTGATGCTTCACAGGTGCAGCCGTGTAGTCAGTCTGACGTGGTGCTGGCGCATGCCGCTTAACAGATGGTTCAGGAGATGATTGCTTCAGCACATAGTTGGCAGTGCGGTCAGCTGGGTCTTCCACTTCTGCAGGGATGGAGCAGTCTAGGTCTGAGTCTTGGTCTAATGCTTGTTCAAGAACTTTTAGCTTGGCTAAGGCAGCTGCTTCCTCCTTTTTCATTTGGAGAATTTTTAATTGGGCTTCTGTCTCTGCTTCCAACTGCGCTACCTCTGCTTGCCTTTTCGCCATGTCGGCCTTTGCTTCTGCTTGCCTTTGCGCCATTTCTGCTTCCTTCTCAGCAAAAGACCTTCTGACACTGGCTTCCTCTGCATCAGCACGGATCTCAATGAGCTTATCCTGTAATGCTGACCTTCTGGAACGAGAGGATCTGGAAGATGACAGCGTATGCTTGGTTGAGGCTGATCGATGGGACCTCACCTCTTGCAGGTGTGCGATGCGGAGTTCTGCCTTATGTTTGGCGTTTTTCACTGCAGCATCTTTCGCTTGAAGTAGGTTCTCTCTTTCAGCTAGCTCTGCTGTGGCATCTTCAAAATCAGCGTTGATCAGAAATGTGACGTATTTTGCAGACAGTCGCTGATAGCGTTCATAGGCGGCAGATAAGTGGTTTAATTCAGTAGTTAATTTTGCTGCGTCGCTGTCATGGCGTGAGAGCGCCGCTATATAATGTTCAGTTCTTTGCCATAAATCATCAAGGTTATCACAGAATTCTTCTTTAGTTATGTAAAAGTTCTCTTTAATCTTTTGCGTGGGTTTGCTGACACGTTTTAATCGCCCAGTTTGTAAAACCTGAAACATGGAGTCTGTTTCCTGCATGTCTGTGTCGCTGATAGCAGGATGCACTGTCCCAGATGCAGTGATTGGAGAATCCACCGAGTCTGTGGACATGCTGGCTTTGTGAGGTAATGTTTTTTATTTTTATTTTTAAATGGCGTTTCTCCTTATTCACTAGACACGCGCTCAAAAATGGAGGACGGCTGAGCTCCCGTCAGGCTGTGTGGAGGCTTGCAGATACACTTTGCCCTGGCTGTGCTTGCTTGCAGGCTGTCTGTATATCTTGCAGGAAACTGCGGGTAGCCGTGTTTTCAACTAGAAAGCTCTGTTTTGACTATTCCGCCACAGATATATGTAGAGAGCGTTCACGAGATATGCCGCAGTCTCTGTATATAAGCTAATGGCAGTTAGCAGAACTCGCGTAAACATTCATTCCCGATGTTCAAGCTTCCATGAAAATAGATGCGTGAAGAACGTTTCTAGGTACTTTATTTGTCATACCTTGAGAGAAGAGATGTTGTAATAACGCGGTCAAAACAGAATGCCTTTCTAAGCTGAGGGTGAAAGAATAATGGCTCCTCGGACACACCGGCAGAAAAACACAAATCGAAAGCGAATGATGCGAGAAGAAGGGCGGAGTTACAGAAGCAGAGGGTCAAGGGGAAGATTTTTAAAGAGCCCTGCACACAATAACAATGTCTGGGAATCAGCACAGCAGAACATAAGAAAACACTGCAAGAATCATGAACAATTATGCATAAGTGATAAACAACAAGACAGGAATAGTTCTTTTAGCAAATGTCCTTAGCAAATGTCCCTGCTGTAACAGCATAAATATGCCTGCCTGAAAATATAAAAAAATTGCCACACAACAGCAAAAAAATATAAGGAAAGGTTCAAGTAACGGGGTTTAAAAGCAAACAACAACAAAAAAATGTTTATAGGCCTACTTGCCAAGACACACCGCGACGAGACAACACGACCGAAACGACAAACGGCTGAACTGTTTTTTCGCCTTACGTGTTTTAAATGGTATGCCATGTTGGTTGTTGTCGTGCAAAATGAAAGACGTTAATGACATAACTTGCACTTTACTTTGTTTGATTCATCTTTATGTTTTTCAAAATACTTTTGAAGTTTTTTAGTAGCCAAAATACTTCAAAATACTTTTGAAGTTTTTTTTTGTGTAGTAAGGAAGATGCCTATTGTTAATGCGCAAACATCATTTAAAATATTTATTAACAGAAATTAGGATGATTTTATTTGACAAAAGTTTGTTTTCGTATATATAACGAAAACAAAGACATTTCATGTAACAACTAATGCTTATCTGCATCCTTGGGCACCCCCATGCAGTTAGAATGGTACATTCGACTATGACGTTCATAGTCGACTAGGGGGTATAGTCGACTATAGTCGAATCAGCGACTATTGCAGGTCACCCCTACAGTATATAATCCTTTTTACAGTAATTAATTTACTATATCAAAATGAATACAGTAATTTTAAGCTGTAAAGCTCTTACAGTAGTTTAATAATTACTGTAATAGAAAATACAGTAATTTTACTGTGATTAAATGTACACATATTTTTATTTAATATGCAAAAATACTTAACATTTGAAAGCAAGTTCTGCTGATCCCTTTAGCCATCAGCAGTCATGTTGATTGAAACTAAAAATTAATCCAATCCAAAAACATTTTCAGGGTTAAAACTTCAAAGCTTTTTTTGGTCTCTACTGAAGAACTTAATGTCTGTAATAGATGGACATAAAGCCATGAGGAGCGCTGAGTGTGAAGATCAGCTAGAGAAGACAGAGACCTACAGCAGACATATTCACCAGGAGATCAGACTCCTACAGGAAGAGAACCAAAATAAAACCATCAACAAAAAGAACAAAGTGTTAAAGAAGAAAGAGAGACTACTGGAGAAGACGGTGAAAGAGATGGAAACCAGTAAAAACCAACTGGAGACACTGGGAAAGGAACTACAGGAGAAAGAGAGACTTCTGAAAGAAAATACAAATACACTTCAGATGAAGGACAAGATGATAGAAGAGAAGGAGACACAGCTCAGAGAGATTAAAGATGAACTGAGACAACAAAGAAGGACATTAGAGGAGAATCAGAGAGAGCTGGAGGAGAAAAACTCACAACTGGAGAATATGAGCAAAGTGCTGAGTGAGAGAGAGACACTACTGGAGAACATAGTCAGAGAGGGAGAAACCAGTAATAACCAACTGGAGATACTGGGAAAGGAACTACAGGAGAAGAGCAGCCAACTCCAGGAGATGATGGTCCTACTGGAACAACAGAAAACTGAACTGGCAGAAAAGAACCAACAGCTTGAAGAGAAAGACAAGCAGGTTGAGGCGAAAGACAGATGTAACGGAGTTAAAAATACAATAATATACTACTTGAATTCCTGCTCAATGTCTGTGTTTTATTTTATAATTTAATGTGAATTTTATCATTATTTTGGTCTTTTATTTTGAAAGACCAGAAACACTCTGCGCACCCGCGAAAGTTATATTGGGCTGTCTCCCCTCCCCCCTCACAGTGGCGTTTTACACTGATGAGGGTAAGTTCGCCTCCGTAACGTTACATATATTTTATTCAGTTAAAATACTAATTCTGTTTTCATATGAGCATATGTTGTGCAGAAAATATTGTATGTTGTAGTTCTACCGTTATAGTGTACTTTGGAGGGTTGATGAGAGTTTAAAAAAAAAAGGGAAAGACGCTTTTAATCAGCCTCAATTTTATTTTAGCTAGCTAACTGCAAGCTAATAGGGCAGCCATCTTATGACAGTTTTTATTTCATAGGGAGCCAGAGTGTGCGCGACATGTGAAGACAAAAATTGTGTATTTTCTGTCTGTCACAGGTATGTTCATTTGATTTTGAAGGTGAAAGTTCATTTGTGTATTGTATTTTCTTGTGAAAAATGACACATTCACACAAGGGAATTTTGTATGGAATTATTTATTGTTACAAGTTCATACATGGTTCATTGATTATGTAGAACGAGTTAGCATAATTCATACTATGTCTTGTAATATGGCCAGTGTGTATTTATGCAATGTTAAGGCTTCCTCCCCCTGACAGTGGCGTTTTACACTGATGAGGGGAGCCAGAGTGTGCGCGACATGTGAAGACAAAAATTGTGTATTTTCTGTCTGTCACAGTAAACATGGTGAACTCCATCCTGTGTCCTGTTATCTGTACACGGATTGTCGAAGAATTCACATCCGTTACATTGGTGCCGTGACCTGTCGGATCTTCTAATCAGCTCTACGCCGATCACCGTGGTTGCTCTCCTGCACTCCCTTCGTCTCGTCCGTGCTTCAGTTGGTTCACCTCGGTGGCTGATGTTGTAGTAAGGACATTTAGGGAGGTGCTGGTGTACAGTTGTTTTCTGCTTTCTCTGTTTTGGACATCTCATACTGTTTTATATATATATATATATATATATATATATATATATATATATATATATATATATATATATATATATTTTTTTTTTTTTTTCTCTCACAACGCAAGTATTATTATAATTATAATAAGTATAATTATTGAAGACAATGGATGAGTTTACAACTCCTGTTTTGTCTAAGGGTAGAGGTTGGTGGCTAAGACATGATGCAAATGATGGTAATGTTGGACGACCGAATGTCACATCTGACAGTGACGATACTGGACTAGGTGTGGGTCGTAGATTTTCTCGTGTTGATGGGCTTCAAGGAGAAAACATGCTAACCTCTACTCCCATGAGTGACGTTAATGCTATTCACCAGCTTACAGACATGATGGGACAATTAGGTGCCCAGATTGGTGAATCTATTGTTGCTAAGCTAATGTCTGCTGGCGTTGTCAATGTGTCCAGTGATACGCGGACATCCCCTGCCACCCAGTCTACTCAGTGTAATTATGCCAATTGTGATTCCTCTCACGTGACTGTACATGTTGCCCCTGACAGAGACCTCCCTTCATTTAAAGGTGACGGTACTGACAAATTCTCAGTCCAGGACTGGATTGACATGACTAAGACTTTCCTCAGGAAAAGAAGTACTCCAGTACATGAGCAGGCAGAAGAAATCACTAGTCACTTGATGGGCAAAGCCAGGGACATTGTGAAGATTGCACTACGTGGGGACCCTGATGTTGTTGCTTCCAAAAAGCCTGCCCTAATATATGATGTTCTTCTCAGTTATTTCAGTGATGCCTCCTCATGCCTTCCCCTTGCAGACTTTTACGCCACCCTGCCTGTGGCCAGAGAGAACCCGGTAGACTACTGGATAAGACTGAACAAGGCCGCCGATCGTGCAAGGGAAGGTCTGCAGAGACAAGGGACTGAGGCGAGTAATTTGAATAGTGAGGTCGCTTTCATGTTTGTGAAGCACTGTCCGGACCCAGATCTGTCGTCCACATTTAAGTGGAAGCCTATACATGAGTGGTCGTTGAGCGATGTTCAACTAAGAATTGATGACTATCAAAGGGAATCGCGAGTGAGTCGGAAAACTACCAGTGCATCCCAATTTGAAGTTCATGCTGCTACAGTTGTTCAAGACCAGGCCTGTCTTCTGTCAACGACCCCGCCGCCTCCAGTGCAGTGCCCCCAAGTCTGTGGTCACCCTTACTATCCTGATGTTTCGCTCCACTCTTTGCACTCCCCCAGGTCTCCTCCTTCTGTAGTTCATGTTTCGCCCAGTCACACTCCAAACACCCCTGGTTGCGCTTCAGTTCCGGTGGTGGCTCAGAACACGCAGCAATCGGAGGAGAGGATTCTCAGTCGTATGGTTGAAATGTTCCAGGAGGTCATGAATAGAGTTCAGCTTCATGGTTCCCGTCCTGCTGGTGGTAATGGCCCATCTCGCGCTCGTCAGAGGCGCCCTAAAGAGTCGGCTTGCAAAGTTTGTGGTGACATGAGCCACACTACTGTCTCACACTGCATGTCAGAGAGACTCTGTTTTGAGTGTCTTGCCCCCGGCCACACCAGATTACAGTGTCCTGCCAACACTTCTAAGCCTTCTCCTTCCCTGCCTCAGGGAAACTGAGTGACCCGTATTTGGAGGGAGGCAGTATGGGTCTGGAGACTAACTCCCAATGTGGTGTGCTGTCTGATGCTGAATCCGTATATTATTCTGCTGTGGTCTCTTGTCCAAGTCATGAAGTTGTGGTGTATCAAAATATTCACAAAGTCGGTAGCAGTGACAGCCTTTTCTACACGCCTGTGACAATTGGTGGCTCAGTCAAGATGGGTGGGATGCTGGACAGTGGATCCATGGCCTGTAGCATGAGTGAGGATGCTGAGGAAAAGCTGAGTCAAGCTGGCATGCTAACGAATATGAGACTGTCGAAGGTGGATGTGGTTCTGGTTGGTTGTGGCGGACTCCGTGTTAAGCCCAAGTGTGCTTATGAGCTAGAGATGGAGGTTTATGGCTGCAAAATTTTAGTTCCCACGCTTGTTGTCCAGGGCCAACATGATGACATCATCCTTGGTGCAAATGTTATTAAGCACATATTGAAAAAATCCAAAAAGTGTGAGTCATACTGGCAAACACTGTCCAGTCCTTGCTCTTCACAAGACCATGATTCAGTGCAGTTCCTGTCCATGCTTGCTGGCCTAAACCCCTGGCAAGGTGTTTCCGTCCCAGACAGAGTCGGTACAGTAAGATCAAACTCGGCTGCTTGTATTGAACCAGGACAGGAGTATCTTGTCTGGGGCAGACTGCCCAAAGGTACAGTTGTGTCTCCCGGTAGCACGGTGCTGACCGAGCCCACTTCATCCCGCTCTGCACCTAGAGGTGTCATTGTCGCCAAGCTTGTGACTCATCTGTGGGGCGATAGGTGGGTCCCCTTGAAGCTCATTAATACCTCCAATAAACCGGTGAATGTTAGACGTAATGCAAAGCTGGCAGACGTGTATACATGTGTTGCTCTTGAGGACATTGATGGGGCTGAGCAGCCTAACACGTTACTATCCAACCATGCCATGTCTGCAAAGCCATCTACAGTCGACCTTGAGTGTGTGAAGGAACAACTTGGCTCCTTGGGGCTCTCTAATGTCGATGTTGACTCATGTGAGGTGTCGGATGTGTACAAGCAGAGATTGGCGAACCTTGTATTGCAGCACCAAGATGTCTTCTCACGTCATCATCTGGACTGCGGTGAAGCGAAGGGCTTTGTGCACCGAATACACCTTTCTGACAACAGACCTTTCAGGCTTCCTTACCGGCGTGTTCCGCCTAGCCAGTATCATAAGTTGCGCCAAGTGTTGAGTGAGATGGAGGAAAAAGAAATAATAAGAAAATCGACTAGTGAGTATGCGTCGCCACTAGTGCTAGTATGGAAGAAAAATGGCGATCTCCGTATTTGTACTGATTTCCGCTGGCTAAACAAAAGAACCCTGAAAGACGCCCATCCACTTCCCCATCAAGCAGACTGCTTGGCAGCCCTTGGAGGCAACTGTCTCTTCAGCACCATGGATTTGACATCCGGCTTCTACAACATGCCGCTCCATGAAGAGGATAAGAAGTACTCGGCCTTCACTACTCCCATGGGCCTCTATGAGTACAATCGTCTGCCACAGGGCCTCTGTAACAGTCCGGGAAGTTTTATGAGGATGATGACCAGCATTTTCGGAGATCAAAACTATCTGAGCTTGCTGTGCTACTTAGATGACCTCTTGGTCTATGCGCCTGATGAGGACACTGCGCTTAAGCGCCTTGAGATAGTGTTTGAGAGATTGCGTGGCCACAACCTGAAACTAGCACCTAAGAAGTGCTTTTTCCTGCGCAGGTCTGTGAAATTCCTAGGCCATGTCATCGATGAGTGTGGTGTTTCTACAGACCCCAGCAAAGTTGAGGCTATCGCCAACATGTGCTGTGCCGACCTTATGGAGCCTGATGGTGTAACACCTTCCCAAAAACGACTCAGATCATTCCTAGGGATGATAAATTACTATCAGCACTTTGTACCGAAGTTTTCTGCCATAGCGAAGCCCTTGTTCGAGCTCCTGAAGGGTGAGAAGAGAAAAGGGAAAAACAATAAGTCAAAGCTCCAGTACAGAAAGTTGTCTGCTGCTGACTGGACAGCTGCGCATGTTCAAGCCTTTGAGAGCCTGAAGGAGAGTTTAATGCAAGCGATGGTCCTAGCCCACCCTGACTTTTCCCGTCCCTTTGTGCTTTCCACAGACGCATCTCTGGATGGGATAGGTGCAGTGTTGTCTCAGATCAAGGACGGTGAGCTCCATGCCAGACCCATAGCTTTTGCTAGCAAGTCCCTCACTCAGTCGCAAAAGAACTATCCAGCCCACAGACTCGAGTTTTTGGCATTGAAATGGGCCGTATGTGATAAGTTCAGTCATTGGCTGAAGGGCCACAAGTTTTCAGTCTGGACGGACAATAACCCGCTGACTCACATTCTGACCAAACCAAAGCTAGATTGCTGTGAACAGCGTTGGGTAGCCAAACTTGCCAGCTATGACTTCGATATTAAATATGTTCCTGGCCGCCAGAACATTGTGGCAGATGCTTTGAGCCGTGTCCCTTTCATCAAGGACCCAGTGGGCCGAAGATTGTTCACAGAGCCCTATCAGAGTCTTCTCAGTGAGGTTCAAGGTATGTCGACTGCCTCTATCCAGCAGGCCTTTCGCACGTCATGTGATCCAGACCAAGTACAACACAATTGTCACCAGTTCGTACAGGGCGCTCTCCAAGCTCACTCCCAAATTATGGAACGGGAGGTGGTGTCCGCAGTCCTGCAGTCACATGTATGCTGGGATACTGGCCCTTCTGTTCGTGCCATGGCAGCTTTGCAGTTCCTTCCACAACTGGTCAGTCAAGGGTCAGATCCTTTGCCAGCTTACACTGAAAAGGATCTGCGTGACAGCCAGTTGGGAGATTCTACCCTTTCCCGTGTCCTGTTTTATGTTGAGAGGCGTCAAAGGCCTACAAGGAGAGATAGAGCTAAAGAGCCAATGCCAGTGATGAAATATTTGAAACACTGGGAGAAGCTCTCTGTGATCAATGGTGTTCTGTACAGGGTCTCGAGAGATCAGAGAACAAGAGCCAAGCGTCACCAATTTGTGGTTCCTGACACACTTATGGCTGAGGTCCTGCGTGGTGTGCATGACGAGGCAGGTCATCAAGCCCAGTCACGGAGTTTGGGCTTAACTAGACAAAGGTTCTTCTGGCTGACACTTGACAGAGACGTGAGGGACTATGTCCGGCAGTGCCAGCGATGTGTTGTGAGCAAGACAGCTGAACCTGAGGGGAGAGCACCTCTAGAGAATATTGTAACATCTAAACCGCTTGAGCTGGTCTGCATTGATTTTTGGTCTGCTGAGGACTCCCGTAATAAGTCGATCGACGTGCTTGTTATCACGGACCATTTTACAAGAATGGCGCAGGCCTTTCCCTGTAAAGACCAAACAGCAAAGCAGGTCGCCAATGTTTTGTGGAATAAGTACTTCTGTGTCTTTGGATTTCCAGAAAGAATCCATAGTGACCAAGGACCTAACTTTGAGAGTCATCTGATCAGTGAGCTGCTGAAGGTGTCTGGTGTCAAGAAATCACATACCACACCATACCATCCCATGGGCAATGGGTCTGTGGAGCGTTTCAATCGAACCCTGGGTGGGATGATTCGTGCCTTGCCCCCTGCAGCAAAAGTCGATTGGCCGAAAAAGTTACAGACTCTAACCTTTGTGTACAATTGCACTGCCCATGAAACAACGGGCTTTCCCCCATTTTATCTCATGTTTGGACGTGTCCCGCGCCTGCCTGTGGACATCCTGTTTCGTTCTGTCTTGCATGATTCTAATGTGTCGAGCTATGACAAATATGTGGAATCCCTTACCAGTGCTCTTAAAGACGCGATGGTAGTTGCCCAAGAACATGTTACCAAAGAACAACACAGACACGCTTTGCTGTACAACAGAAGGGTGAAAGGCTCCAACATTGAAATAGGAGATCGAGTGCTTTTGGCCAATAAGAAGAAAAAGGAGAAAAAGAAACTGGCCGATAAATGGGAATCAACCATCTATACTGTCCTGGATGTCAACCCTGATACTCATACCTACAAGATCAGTGACAGTGTTTCTGGGAGAGTGAAGATTGTCCACAGAAATCTTCTGTTGCCGGTTAATTTCCTTCCAGTAGAGGTTTGTGACATGTCTGACAACGTTTCGACATTTGTCAGTGGTGGTTCTATCCCCACTGTCAGTGATGTGGATGAGACTCGATCAGAGTGTGACAGTGAGCATGAGACCGTGCGTGTCCCGATGCCATCAACGGATGATCTGGGCCCCGTGGATATTGCTAAGCATGCTGATTCTAACAGAAGAACTGTTGAATGGATCACACAGTTGTCTGACTCAAACCCAACACAAACTGATGTTTCTGAACTGGCCAGTGACACTTCAGTTCCCCGAGAGATAGTTGGCCTGTCACCGGGCGGATGCCCTGACCAGCTCACTTCCCCTGACTCTGACCTGGTAACTGGCCCTGCCGATGACTTTACCACCAGACTGTCGGACTGTGATCCTACTGTTGATCAGGCTACTCATGCTCCACCTACTGTTGACCAAATGACTGTTGCACGACCTGTTGTGCCTGCTAGTCAGTCACAGTTACGTCCTCGAATTCGTCGTTTGATTAAGCCTGTGAACAGACTTATACAAACTATGACTAGACAGGATGTTGTTCCTACCCATACCAGTGTTAAGGGTGTCTGCAGATCTATGCTTCAGGCCCTGGTTGATTAGTTTTTGGCCCTATTGTGTCACTTTTGGACCTACATTCGTTCTAATGCTTCTTTACATTGTTCAGTTTAATGCCTGATGCCACTTGGGCCAGTATTGTCTAGTCTGTGTTTGCATGCAGGATTTGTGGGGTGTAAAAGGCACCCTGTTACCAGTAGTTGGGTTGAGGGTTGGCACCACCCTCATCCCACTTCGTCCTTATGGGACACTTTGTTTGTTGGTTTGCCTTATTGGTACCTGCTTTTGTTTGTGATCCTTTGTCCTGCATAACTGAGGCTCAAATTCGATAAAATTCAGTGGGGGTGAGTGTAACGGAGTTAAAAATACAATAATATACTACTTGAATTCCTGCTCAATGTCTGTGTTTTATTTTATAATTTAATGTGAATTTTATCATTATTTTGGTCTTTTATTTTGAAAGACCAGAAACACTCTGCGCACCCGCGAAAGTTATATTGGGCTGTCTCCCCTCCCCCCTCACAGTGGCGTTTTACACTGATGAGGGTAAGTTCGCCTCCGTAACGTTACATATATTTTATTCAGTTAAAATACTAATTCTGTTTTCATATGAGCATATGTTGTGCAGAAAATATTGTATGTTGTAGTTCTACCATTATAGTGTACTTTGGAGGGTTGATGAGAGTTTAAAAAAAAAAGGGAAAGACGCTTTTAATCAGCCTCAATTTTATTTTAGCTAGCTAACTGCAAGCTAATAGGGCAGCCATCTTATGACAGTTTTTATTTCATAGGGAGCCAGAGTGTGCGCGACATGTGAAGACAAAAATTGTGTATTTTCTGTCTGTCACAGGTATGTTCATTTGATTTTGAAGGTGAAAGTTCATTTGTGTATTGTATTTTCTTGTGAAAAATGACACATTCACACAAGGGAATTTTGTATGGAATTATTTATTGTTACAAGTTCATACATGGTTCATTGATTATGTAGAACGAGTTAGCATAATTCATACTATGTCTTGTAATATGGCCAGTGTGTATTTATGCAATGTTAAGGCTTCCTCCCCCTGACAGTGGCGTTTTACACTGATGAGGGGAGCCAGAGTGTGCGCGACATGTGAAGACAAAAATTGTGTATTTTCTGTCTGTCACAGTAAACATGGTGAACTCCATCCTGTGTCCTGTTATCTGTACACGGATTGTCGAAGAATTCACATCCGTTACACAGACTTCTAGAGGAGAAAGACAGCCCTATAGAGGAGAGAAGCAGACCGCAAACAGCTCCAGAAATCAACATGTGGCCACCTCCACAGAGTGAGTTATCTGGTCCTGAAAAATAAATAAATAAGTGTTATCATGGTGAGGAGAAGAATAAGAACTTGTGTACCATGTGATTTTATTCCTAAGAGCTAAATAGTTTTAGGTGATGTAGTAATTGATTAGGACAGTAGTTACTGCCATGGTTGTTGTGTCCCTGTGTGAAGTGGTAGATCCAAAATGAACTGATGGAATAAAGCATGTGCCAGGTGGGGAACGCTTGCTAGTATAATTGGAAAGATGGAGCTGGCAGCACCGAGTACACATCAAAAGTGTCAGTTGGGCTGGGTACGGACGTAGTGACCGGGAAGGCCAGCATGGGTTTTATGGGTTGTGTTTGCTAGAGGCCTGGTGCTTAAAGAGGTGTGCTTGGGTTTACAAGTGAGTTCAGTTGAGCCTTCTGGAGGTGTTGTGGGTATAATTCAATAAAACAACAATGAAGGGAGATGCGCACCTGCTGACCCCTGAGAAGAGCTCGCCATGATCTGCTGGCTGGAATCAAGATGGTCAGCAGGGCTGAAGCTCTTTCAGCTCTAGTGCTATACACTGTAAAAAAAAAAAGTTCAGCAAACTAAAAAAAAATTGTCAACTTATTACAAGTGATTTTTTGAGTAAATTGAACTTTTCACTCAAAAGTCTGCCCAACTCAAAATATAAAGTTATATTATGAGTTCACTTAACTTAAAATATTTTGTCCATAGAATTAATTACAGGACAAAGCAGTGTTAGTTGGGAGAACAAAAGCTATCACAACTTATAAAAATGAGTCCAGTCAACTTAATATTTTAAGACAAAGGCAATATAGTATTTTTATAGCAATAAAGAACACAATCCAACAAAATGAACATTAATAAAACATTTATTAAAGAGTATTACAAAATTTCACATTTCATTACAACATTAAAATGTACATAAAAGCAGCATCTATTAACATTTACGGCATTTAGCAGACGCTCTTATCCAAAGCGACTTACAAAAGTGCTTTGCATCCGATCACAGAATTCATCCTAGGTAATAGTACAGATAGGACAGAATTCAAGATACCATTGAGTCAGACTACTACTAACTACAGGAGTCAATGTCATTACCAAGTGTTTTGCAAGTTAGACGTTTTCCAAGAAGCACAAATAACCATAGACGACAGACATACAATATTAAAAATATCAATGCTGAGAGAACTGCTTAAATATTTACATATTACAGTGTCACAGAAATGTTCATATTGAAATACACAGCAGGACACAAGCCTAAAGTGAAGAACATTCACTCAGAATTCGTTATATGTGTTCATTTAAGCGGCACAGGGCGGGAGGCCTCTTTTCCACTGCTGGTGGTTGCTAGCTAGCCTGCTAGCTAAAGTCGCAAATGTGAGGACCCGTTAGACCGTCTACGGTTTATTTCTCCATTTGCTTTGTTGCTACATCAGAATTAGGACGTTTACAACATCTCAAAATGATTGTTTGACAATAATGTCCTTTACTTATACACTACCAGGCTAATGTAAGAACGTCTGCATACATTTAGAACTATGCTAACACTGTTACACCTTAACTGCATTGGCCTTTAGTGGAAACGAGACCATTAACACACATTAAAACTTTGTTGAAAGTGACTTATTTGAAAATAACATTTTCTATACATGTTTATACAAGACAGCTGGGCATACAGTCATATATAAGTTATTTGGCTTATTATATTGAAACATTTGATTTTAACCTAAAGAATTACGTTGACCCTTTAAGTATACAATCTTGAGAAATGTGAAAATAAAGTAAATTTATCTGCAACATGACTTACTACTGAAAATGTACTCCATTCCTCGTGCGGTTGCGGTAGCTAAAGGACTTGCAAACGTGCATAAGCTCCTGCACAGCGGGGAAACCCCGTAGCAAACGCTACTAACTTGAAGTGCGCATGCGTTCATTAAACAAGTTAGTTCAGTGGACAAGAAACGTAAAATAGTAAGTTACATCAGCAAAGGAAAATAAGTTAGGAATACGTTGGAGCTGAATTTTTGAAATTACTTAAGATGATATGTGAACCTCACCAACTTTTTTTTTTAGTTCAAATTTCATTCTTACTTTAGTTTCGAGAACTAAACAAAAGTTGGATTTTTTACAGTGTAGTATACTTGCATGCTAAACTGTAGTTTATACAGAAGCACCTGGTGAATCAAAGCTACTATTATACTATGGAACTTATAAATAACTAGGTTATTTCATTATTTAGCTATTTAGGACAAATGAAATTTGGTTCCTCATAATCTATCATAGCTAGATTATTGCTTAGCTGATAACTCTGCCTTCTGAATAACATGTTCCCTATTCTGCCTGGTTGTGCTGTATTACAGCGAATGGAGAGACTCAAGACTCAGCAGAACCAGGATATAGGAGGAGAAAAAGTATGGAGGGACTTCCTCCACGGAGTAAGTGATATATAAGGTGTATCTCAATTCAGGGGCTGCAGCCCACAAAGTGCGCATTTGTAGGCCGGTTACGTCACTGCGCCACGACGAGGCTGTCCCAATTCGTGGACTCCTTCTTATGCGGCCGACGAATGTAGCCTTCAAAACCCCGAAAACGAAGGATGCATCTGAGTATCCTTCGCGTCCCACCATATCCCAGGATTCATTGCTCTATGAACAATAAACAGGCGGAGTCTAGTGTACGGGCCGAAGAATTCGTTTTTAAATGTCGGTATTTTTTAAATATGGACATTTATACTGCAGTATAAATGCTAAATAACATGCCAGTTATTAATGATATTGCAGGTAAACATGTGCTTTGAGTATTTACTAAAGAGTAACGTTTATAAAAATACATTGAATTTTGTTATGAAGTTATACTTCCCGCCAAACATGTGAATACATGTTCAACGCATTTTCTTTTAGGCATTTGTGGGTGATGTGATATTTGTCGGACAGCTCGCTAACACGTATGTAACGTATGTAACGGGGCAGAGTGTGGTCACGCAAACATACGTCTTGCGAAGACTAGACTGTCTCATTTAACAGCCGTGAGATGCAGCCTACCCGGCCTTCGAAGTGTGTGGCCACCGTGGGCTGCGGTCTACACGGTCTACATAGGCTGCAGCCCCTGAATTGAGATGCAGCCATAGAGTTTCATATAGTACCTTAAGGATTTATTAACAGCCTATTTTCCAGATTGCAGTAAACTATTCTGTTAAATTATTTATTCTTATTCATTTCCAGTGAGTGGAGAATCCTCCAGTCCAGACTCTCCAGTGCTGGTTCCTGTACCAGAACTCAGGCTGGTGCTGCTGGGGAGGACTGGGTCTGGGAAGAGTGCAGCAGGAAACACCATCCTGGGCAGAGAGGAGAGGAGCCAGGCTGCTACATCTACACTCCCCCAGCAGAGTGAGAGCAGACAGGGGGAGGTGGCTGGGAGGAAGGTGACTGTGGTGGACACTCCTGACTGGTTCTGCCCTGAACTCTCTCTGGAGGAGGTGAGACAGGACGTGGCACTCTGTGTCCGCCTGTCTGCCCCAGGACCTCACGCCTTCCTCCTAGTAATACCAGTGAAGCAGCCTGCAGGAGAGGAGAGAGGGATGCTGGAGAAAATGGAGATGTTTGGGGAGAGATGTTGGAGGAACACCATGATCCTCTTCACTGTTAGTGAAGAAGAGCAAAATCCTGAACAGTTCATTCAGTCAGGAAGCCAAGAGGTCCAGACACTTGTGGAGAAATGTGGGAACAGGTTTCAAAGTCTCAACATTAAGGAGAGTGGGGATGGGTCTCAGATCTCAGAGTTGCTAGAGAAGATAGAGAAGATGGTGGAAGGAAAGAGAGAGAGATTCTACAGTAGTGAGATTTACCTGGAGACAGAATCTGTGATCAGAGAAATGAGGATAAAAATCCTGAAGGAAAGTGAAGAAAATAAAGCAAATGATGAAAGAGAAACTGGAAAAGAAGATGCAAGATTCTCTGGAAAAGATAGAGGGAGTGATACAAGGACACGAAGCAGATATCAGACAACTTAATGATCGAACAACCAAACTGGAGAGAAAGATGAAGGAAGAAATGGATGAGGGAAAAAAAGAGAGAACTGAAACAAGAGCTGAAAAGAGAGGTAGACCGAAGGGAAGAAATGAAAGATGAGGTGAAGAAAATGAAAGAGAAATGAAAGATGGAGAGGAGAGAGATGGAGGAGAGACATAAACAGGAGATGGAGGAGATCAGAGAGATGTATGAAGGAGAGGCCAGGTTGGAGGCAGAGAGGAACCTCATGAAGATTATTATGCCTGAACTCCAGAGAAACATTTTGAGAGAAGATGGTGGAAGGAAACAAAGAGAGATTCTACAGCAGTAAGATCTACCTGGAGACAGAATCTCAGATCAGAGAGATAGAACACGCATGGAGGGAAGAGATGAGAATAAAGTAAGTAAAGAAAGAGAAATGACTGAGAAGATTCAGGAGTCTGGCGAGTGTAAATTATTAGCTGTGAAGACAGTCAAATGCATGTTTTCCACTACGCCGGTTTTAAAAGTATTAGTGGCTCGCTAGGCTTGTAAACTAACCGCGCACCACGAAAATGTAGCAGTGTGTCGCCCCGTTTGTGCAGGTGAGCCCGCGGACCGGCTGGGGAGCCGCATGAAACCAGGCAAAGAGCCGCGGGTTGGCCACCCCTGATATATACACTGTAAAAAAAAATCCGTTAAATTTACGGTAAAAGACTGGCAGCTGTGGTTGCCAGAATTTTACCGTAAAAAAAACGGTGACAATGTAAAAAACACTACGGTATCTTTTTTGACAACGGTAAATTTCATCATTTAGAACTGTTCTTTTTACGGAAAATGACTTTACAGCTTACAATAATACACTGTAAAATTAACAACTTTTTAAAATAAACCTATTTAGGGTGAATAATTTTAAAAACAACTGTTTTACTGTTAACTCTATGATGAACACATTACAACCATTATTATTTTACAGTATTTGATTGTAAAGTTCAACTTCACAGTAAATTACAGGTAGGCCGCCATCACTAGGGCCTCCCAGTTGTTGCCACCAATGATCTATATTATTATCTATAAGTAGTATATACTTACTAACGCGTGCGAACGAGATAATTAACGCGTGCGAACGAGATAATTAAGTATTACTTTATATAAAGCCAGGTTTATCTTCCTTGGGCAGTCAGTTAGTGTACATCCCCTCCTTGCCAGTCAGTTCACGAACAACCCTGGGATCTGCTTGTTTTGCTGTGAAAAAATTAACTTTGTTGCCGCGCGTGAAAGGCGACATTAGTATCTCATTCCCACGCCTTAATGATCTTCGCACGCGTTAGTAAGTCGTGGCCACGCGTTATTTTATTTTTTACATGATGTCACCACAGTGAATGGTTTTCACTGTAAATTGAAATGTAGGCTACTCATCAGCAAAATCTGTAATTTAGACTGAATATTTTTTTTATTTTTAGGGTAATTCCTTGTTTACTACATTACGGAATTTTCCAATATATTTTACCTAAAGTATTGAAATTAACATTAAAAATGTGTGCTTTCTACATATTATGACTGTAAAAATTAATTTTATATACTGTTTATTTTTTTAAAGTAAACTATTGCATCTGTTACAGTGAAATACTGTTTTCTACTTTATGATCTTTTACTGTTGCTATTTTATAGTTTATACCGTAAATTTAACAAACATTTTTTACAGTGTACTATACAGTGACTAACATACTCGCTTATAATAAATGTGCATAAATAGCCTGTGATTGTTTGAAAAGATCTATACAATAGCAAGTATTAAAGCACTAGCACTTTATTGTATTCATGTGCACTAGTTTTGTAGCAGTAGGTTCTTGAGTCTTCACTCCTCCTGTGTAATGGTGGAGAGGTTCAGCAGGTTGAGGTCTGACAGCACATTAATGCACTTCTGCTGATACTTAACATATATACACATCACACTCGTTCATGCTGTACGTCACGGTGATGGCAGGAGAGGTGTGTGATGTTGGCATAGAGACAGAGAGAACTGCTGGAGAACACCGTGCTGCTGCGTGAACATTGTGGTACAGTTAATGCATTATATAACATGCATGAATGTGTGAATGCATTTCATGTATTTTCTGAATTGTCGTATAATTGAATTGAATCACTTTATTTATCCCCAAGGGGGCAATTAATATTGGGCACAACATCACAAGACAGACAAACAAACATGAATACCAATCACAAGCAAGGAGTCTAATATCCAAAGATAAATATCAGTGTTCATTTAGTAATCTAATGGCTTCAGGAACAAAGGTCACTCTCCGCCGAACAGTCCGACATCTAAGACAACGATACCTACCTCGCTCCGTTGCGTATGCAACGTTACATACGCAACGGAGCGAGGAGACGGACACAATCGCTGAGGAGAGCGAGATTTAATAAAGGGAATACCAAAATCAGGGTCGAGAAGGAATGCATGGGTCAAATCATCGAGGGAGTCAGAACAAGAAACACTGAGCGACATAACTGGACACTGGGAAAACAAAACACGGGTAAAACGCAGAGCTACTGAAACAAACAGATAACACAGGGCGAATGAGTAGCGATGACGAGACGTACTTACAAACAGGAATGACTAGCATGAACACAGCAACACGAAGGCATGGAGTGAACAAAGCACAAACCGTCTGAGCAGACAAACAAAACCATGGATACTAGACAGGGGGAATACTGGGACTTTTATACAATGACATTTAACGAGGGACAGGTGATAACAATGACACGGGGGCGTGGCAATACACAAGGGAATCACAAGATAACCGAGTGGGGCGGGAACAACAGGCACGGGACACAGACATGAGGGAACTCGGAGTGACAGCTACGTGAGGGGGGCATGGTCATACGTGACAATAGTCTCTGTGTTGTCTTCGAATTTTAATTTATCATCAAGAATTAATTAATTACCTCATATATGCAAGTTACATTTCGCCTGTGTGTGCTTTTGTTATTGCAGTTGACACGCCTTGTTGTTTGTTACTCGTTGTCGCCCTTCGTTATTGTTCTTGTGTGTAGTTTAATTTCATGATTATCTGTAGTTTTAAACCCTGTATGTTTCACTTGTTGTTTGTTGGTCATTGTGCCCCCATGTTGGTTTCCAGTGTTTCTGTATGACTATGTTGATCACTCTAGTTCTCTCTAAAACATTATACTGGGATGTGTATAATGTGTTGCTGGGATACTTGCCAGACCACATTTATCACTAAGTATCATCAAATACTGGACCTCATGTCTGTCTGTGTGTCATTGCAGGAGACCATATTGTGTGACCTTTATCATTAAAGCATTTACACTGAACCCCATAATGGCGTGTGTGTGTTTTATATATTATATATCTGATGTGTCCCGTGTCTCCGCGCTGCGTGTTCTTCGTTTTTCTCTCGTCTCGTATCTCACTACAGTTAAAACAAACGAGAGGAAGAAAATGATGGACACATTTGTAAGGAGTGAGATTGCTGTCTTTTTATGTGAGAGTGCTGACACGAGATTAACTTGAGCAGGTTGGACAAAAGGAGCAAAATTAAGAAAAACGCAGCACAAACGGCAACAGCGAGAGCCGAGAAACAAGAACTGTGCCTTTCAGACGCACCACACTGGGGTTCATTCATTAATTTTCAATTATTTGGGTAATGCTGTGCAAAATATCGTGCAAAATTCATTTTGCATACCTGTAGGGACCAAAAGAAACTAGGAATGTGCCATATACCCATGTACTTTCTTTCTTTGAGTTCTGTCCTTCTTTCTATGAGTTAATCTGTATGAACTTGAAACTCAAACTTGAATGCAAGCTGACTGCCTCCACTGGATCGTAGAGGTTATCAGGCAGCCTGATCCTATGCACCTGACTTCCTGACCCTGGCTGTGTGCTGTCCCCTTCCTGTTCTGACGCTGTGCAATAACAGCCTGATAAAAACTTACTGCCTGGCAGGTGGATATCAGCCCTGGTGAACTAGTTCATAACAGGTGAAACATGCCATGTAAATTTTAAGATAACATTTGTTCTGTCTGGAAGTTGGTAGGTAGAAGGTGGTTATATGCAAGGCACAAACAGGTCAACTATGCAATGCACAGCAACAGAATCAAAAGCTGTTTGTAATAAACTCGGCAGTAAAGAACATGTAACAGATGTAAACATAAACTTGCATATATCTTATGAATTTCAACCTTACAGTTCATTTGAATATTTCCCAAATGTTATGACAGGTGTCTGTATTATCTGTGTGCATTCTACAGGTTCTGCTTGCAGACACAATTGGAGCAGTCATGCAGGTGCATGTGAGCACACATGGGTGCACTAGAGCACAGCAAAACCCA
This sequence comes from Brachyhypopomus gauderio, assembly GCF_052324685.1. Taxonomy (NCBI): domain Eukaryota; kingdom Metazoa; phylum Chordata; class Actinopteri; order Gymnotiformes; family Hypopomidae; genus Brachyhypopomus; species Brachyhypopomus gauderio. The sequence continues at coordinate 3,492,885 of NC_135217.1, forward strand.
TCTCTCACACACACACACACACACACACACACACACACACACACAGTACTGCCTCTTGCTTCGTCATCTGAACCGGAGCAGGAGGGTTATGTAAGGTTAATATGTAAGCATAACACACCAATGACACACACAAGTAATTGCGGGATTATACAAATATACAAATGAAAACACTTAAAATACACAGTGAACACTACGTTACAAACACAAGCATACAAACAAAAATATACAACCCCAAATAAGACCACCTTATACTAGCTATGCATTGCAAATGAAAATATCTCTAGTTTACATTACCTGTTTTGATCAAAACTCAATCCTTAATGATTAATTGGCTTTAACTATGTTGGAAAACATGGATCCATAAATGCCCCATATGATCATATTAGCACTGCTCCAAACACCATGACATTCAGCTCACACACTCCTTCCCCAGGTGCAGACAGTCTCCATGGGATAACGATGCCCAGGAAGAGCAAGCTGTCACAGTATTTTCACTTATGCAGAATTTGTTTTCACATGTTCATAATTACAATGTATTTGTACTTATCTGCTTAATCCAATTTTCTGTGGAAAATTTCAGCAGTAAGAATTTGATGTGCTACATGGAAAAGAGTTACTCATTAAAATACTGAACAGCCCTCCTGCCAGAAACAAGATGCAGGAACGGAGTTCCATTCTCAGTGTTAATCATAAACTGTGGTGTGGGTTAAAGTAAGTGATTATCACAAACACTCAGCTATTTACTCTCGTACCAGGACACAGGGACACGGCTTTCTGTAATTTACTCTGCAGTTTACTACTGAAAAAAAATATTTTTTTTCATTTTCCAGAGGGACAGCCAGAGGATTTATTAGTCATTACTGCGCTCACCTGTTCCTCGTTTGTGTCATTCAGCTCACAGGACACCCCTACATGTCTCTGCATCCACGCCTGTAGGAGCCAGGACAGACTATGTCTCAGGACAGACTGCGACTCCGTTCTCTGAGTGTTTGTTCTTTTTGTTTTCTGTGAGAAAGACACTCATTTGTAGTTGTGCTTTGGTCCTCTTTACTCATGTCACAACGGACAGTTTGTTGAGACACTTCATCTACAGAAACAGAGCGTAACGGTGAAGGTAAGAACCCCCCCCCCCCCCCCCTTATGGTTAATAAGAACCATATTAATCAAAAATTTTAAACAAATTAGTATTGTTCTTAGTCATTCTGTAGACATTGTGGTTTAAGAGGGTATAGCCGGTAGTCCTAGCCTTATCAATAAAAATGGCTAAAAGCATTTAACTTCAGTTAGCTTAGGTGAACCATTACGTGAGCCACTAATAGGAAACCTAACTAGCTAGCATATTAACCTTTTAGCTATTGCTCTTTCAAACATTGGCACTGATTACTATTTTATCTCTGACTTTTTAAAACACTTCATATAAATAAAATCAAATATCCTAAAATGTCTCCTCTGAAATCTCTGTTTACTGTAGAGGATGGTATCCACAGTGAGTCTGGCCTCAGAGGTTTACTCAGATTCAATTATATGCATGTTAATCATAAATAAAAGTTTTGCCTATCCACAGGCTGTATAAAGATATTATATAAAGATTACTGTATTAAATGTTTCATGACGGACACTTCATTTATATATTATTAATATTCTAAGTCTGATGAAAGTTAATAAATATTAATTCTTTCAGTTTTGCATAAAACACCCAGCAGCAGGGGTGTCTTGAGGGGAGGCCCAGGTCAAAATAACAAACAATTTCCAAAATCTGACTACGGTACAACAAAACACAAATTCACTCCCTGAACAGGCAAAATTACAAACCAACGTCTGTGCATGATTTATTTCTGGTGCATTTACAAATACAGAAAACCTATAAAAGTATTCCAAAACATTATGTTAAAGGAGCAAGACATAAAAGGTTTTAGTGTCATAATTCCACTGCCAAAACAGTGCCACCTGGTGGATTTTAGAGGTTATAGTAGCTAGAGGTTCAAAACTATGCGGCACAGCAAACTACACAATAATCCACTAATTCAAGGTCAAGACTGTTATTTTCTTTTGACTTTGAAAGGCCCAACCGTTGAATCCAGACCAGACTTTTAAATCAAAAACTAAAAATGAACAAACTTGAACTGGTCAGAACAGATAAATGCATTTATCTGTTTTATCTCTGTCCATCCCATCAGAAGAAGACACAGCAAGGATCTGAAGCCTCCAAGCAGTGAGTAATTTATTTGTTTTAAAGGATTATAAGAACAATGCATCCAAATGATAAACAGTAAATCATGCACAAACAAAGTGAAGAATTAAAGTGTAATACCTAAACTATGAGAGCAGATATTTTGGCAAATACAATTTTGCAACTCCAAATTGATTTCAAGTGTACTTTCGTAAAGGGCTGTGTGCTAAAACACTTTTTGAAGATCAGCTATTGCTGTATCTTAGTTAGTGGACAAACTCCAGTTATAGATGCACCAGACAGGAGGAGAAACAGCAAGAAGGAATCTCCAATGAGTGATTCAGCCTCCGTCTGTCCCACCAGGAGGAGAAGCAGCAAGGAGGAACCTCCGATGAGTGATCATCGTTCCATACAGTACCTTTAGCATGTCTATGAACCACATAGTTACCAAAATACAGTAAAGTATTTGTGGTTAAAAGACTCATTCTTGTTCACTTCCAGTGAGAGAAAATTCCACTTGTCCAGATGGAGGGAACACAACACAAGAACCAATGATGGAAGCAATGACCAGGGTGATGATCAGATTAAGAGCGCTGTTCTGTTGTAATAGAGAAAGAAACAGTCCTGTGGAGCTCTGTGATCAATGACTCAACTACAGGATCAGCTGATAGATAGCACTGAATATGAACCAGCAGATACAGAGATTACCGGAGCAGATCCGGTCCAATTATACATGGACATTTTCATGCAGTGGGAAACAGTGAGTGAAGTGTAAGCATGTTCAGTGTGGTGGTGCTGCAAAGTTCATGGAGTCTAAATCACACAGAGGAAAAGAGATCCTGGAGGAACACAGAGGAAGAGGAGGAGAAGGAGGAGGAGGAGTGCAATGGTTTCAGTTGAAAATTCAGTAGGAATCTATCACTAAGCTGTATTGGTAAAAGTACTTTGAATATGTTGATGTTTGAGAGACAAAGTTCATTGCAGTCCACAGCAATGTGGAAAGTGAAGCAGCTGAAACCATAAACAGCATTGCTATTATTCTGTGATGTACAAATGTACTATATACTGTACAGTGTAATTTTCTATTGACATTTTCAACTCCATTAGACCAAGAGTGCATGTAAATGTATCGTGGTGACCCTGCAAGGTCCACACATGGAGTGCTGTAACTATAAACAGGATGACATCAAATGTCCTGTACCAAACTGTTAGGTGCAGTCCAATCACAACCCTGTCATCGGGTGGGTACCTCACTTTGCATTCTTGAAACCAATATGGCCAGAAATAGAGTATTGATGCTATTCAATGCGTTACGGCCGTGCCTCTGTGTGACCTGCTCTGTCTGTTTCTTGTGTCTGTCGAATCATCGGTGTCCCTAGGTGTCCCTGATCCTGGATGGGTGTGCTGGGTGTTTGTTCACCACAATATTATAGCCTTATTCCTGTGTTGCTGTAGGTTTACTATATTGTGTGTGTGTTGGTTTTCTGTGTGTATGCCAAAAGGGGTAAGTGAGATTTTCTTTAGGGTAAAACTTTTTCTCCAGTTTAGCTTTAGTTAGAGAAGTTGATTAATTGTTTGTCATTTGTTTCTTTTGTGTAGGTAAGCTTGTATTTTGGGTGGACTTAGCATGAGTTTGGTTTCTTTTGGCCTGGTTGTTGTGCATACAGATATTTTGTAAATCTTCATACACTTTTGAGAACTATGAAAAACCACCATGAGTTCTTAGCCATCCATGGTGTATACATTTAGTACTTTTCCTAGACAGGAACATTACAAATGTGTTTCTTGTATTTAAATTCACCAAGGTATTAGTTTGAACTTGGGCCACATGAATGTGCACTGAGGCGTGTTACACCCATGGTGTGTGATTAGTGTAATTTTACAGCTGCAAAACTGTAATAGGACTTCTAAATACTTGTATTATATTGTATACAATGTTATGTAATGCCTGTCTTTTGAAATATTGCCCGTTTTAGCTGGCAGTCAAACCCCATAATCAACTTTTATGGAAAAATGTGGTTTATGTCCCTAGAGTTTCTTTCGTTTCTAATCATAGAGATAAAAACAAGATAAATGACAAATATGTTAGTTTCACTTTTGTTTTACTCTTATTGGTCTTTGTCTGGAAAATTTTGTTTGTTCTTGGTTGATCTTTCCTCTGTGTTTGAGAGCCGGTTTTCTCCACACGTCCCTTGTTCCTTCTCCCTGTGGAAACAGTAAGAGGAGGTGTTATTTTCCCTGCTGCTGTTGCCTTTTGGAGCCAACATTCCCTTCACTGCTCACTCAGCCTCTACGGTCTAGCGGTGCTGTGTTACAAACGGCATTTGTTGATGGGCAGAAACGAACATGTTAGTGGGAGCTACAGCATATCGTTTAACTTTTAAAATGCAAACTCAAAAGAAAATGGTGGATATTTTTCTCCAATTACAAAAAAAATGGGCTTAGCACCAAATTCTGGATCCCATGCAAACGCATGTTGAATAGAGAACAACATGATATTTTCTACATCAGTTCTGATATCTCGCCTAGATATGACTGAAACTGAACATAAATATGCTGAAATGCGTCACCTAGTAGCTAGAGCTGGTGAAGGTGAAAGTAACCCCCCCTCCCCCCTCCCACCACTGTAAGGATTCTGCGGTATGAGGTAAGTCATGTAATGAGCAATGTCTACCTGATGGATCGTAATTAGTGTAAATTCTTTAGATATTTACATGTATTCTATAGAATATATGGTAATAGATGGTAATTCTTTACCTTTGTAATCTTCGTTCTTTCTCTGTAGGATAGAGAGTGAACTTTCAGAGGTTCCGTAGTTGATATGAGTTGAACTATAGGGGAGACTTTGTATGATTGTAACACTTTTTGCTTCAGCAACTGTAACTCACAGAATTTTTGAGCTAGACTTCTCAAACCTTTATACAAAGTACACCCATTTGTTTACTACAAATGGCACCAATTCAAACTTCAATTGAAATATCACAGCTGTCGTGAGTTGATGTCAAATACAAGGTGTTCCCTTGTTACAACCTACCCCGGTAGGGTAACAATTAGACAAAAGAAGCAAAAACAGAGGCCAAACCATGCAAAATGCTTCAAAAATATATTTATTTAATAAAATAACAATCCAGAACAATGTATCTCACTCTGTGACTGACCATAACTCATATTCACTTTCTGTTTTACTCAGAAGTGTGTGTGTCGTGGGTGTGTAAATTAGTGTACTAGAACAAACTTATTTAACAATATGTATGCTTAATGAACACTAATACAATGTACCTGTGTAAAGAACATGTAGGTCAAATAATAACCAATGTCAGTGTGTGTGTGTGTGTGTGTGTTACATGGCAGATACCATGTGCCTTTGTAACTGATCTGGGGTGGGTTTCCCGAAACGTTTGTAGCGCTAAGTACTTCGTAACCTCGTATGAAACGTATGAGGTTAAGAAGTACTTAGCGCTACGAACGTTTCGGGAAACTCACCCCTGACTGACTTGCCCTTATTTGTAACATTTGCAGGCACACCTCTGTCAGTCTTTCTTTAAAATTATAAAAAATCAATAAAGTTTTCTTAGTTGTATGTAAGGTGATGGCTGTAACACGTTTTAAAGCTGTGTTACAACCATCCTCACCCCTGTCAGCCACTGTTTAACTAGCTGTATTAGCAAGGTGATTTTAAATTAACGGGAAAAATTCATCACGATTTAACTGAGAAACTACAGTTTAATGTATATGCAGATATCATATGGTTTTATCTGCAATAGTATAAGTACTAAACAAAATATAGTCTTGATTCAGAAATTTACTTTCTCACCTCAAAATCAGTTTTTTCGTGGTTGAGTCTGCATGTGCCTGTTTACAGCCTTGATATTCACCATGTGGGATCAGGGAGGAATTGGGTAAATACTGAAATGATCATATGACTCCTAACTTATCCATGATCGGTGGAACCAGGGGCGCAGATGGCACTGGGGACGGGGGGGACATGTCCCCTCCAGATTTATATTGACCCCATCCGAAATCTAACATCTACAAGCATAAACGTATATATTGTACAGCTTGGTCCCCCTCACTTCAGAATTTCCATCTGCGCCCATGGGTGGAACTGATGGTGTTACAACTCTCCCCATGTTACATAGGGTGACCATATTTTTGTTTTAGAAAACCAGGACACTGTGTGTAAGGTATCGAGCGGGGGGGGGGGTGGCGAACGCAAGTTGGGGGGGGTTGGGGGGGGGGGGGGGGCGGTGGCGAACGTCAGTTGTCGAGCGGGGGGGGGGGGGGTGGCGAACGTAAGTTGTTGGTTCTCCGCCAGTTGAGTATGATGAGGCTCAACTGATGAGGCTCAGGGATTCCGTGTCATACAGCGCCGTGCTCAGGGTCCTAGTGCCTGTAGAATTAATGGCCCGATTAACGTAATTTAAAAACCAGGATATTTCCACAGTTTTAAAAAATATCCCGGGACGCCCGGAACAGGACGTGAAATACGGACATGTCCCGGGAAATACGGACGTTTGGTCACCCTATGTTACAACCATACCCGGTCTCCCCTACTGATAATTTTATTTCCGCAAACTTTGATCTAGATGTATACAAGTATTTTTTAATCTTTTAACGGATATTTTAATGTAGCATGGAATTTCCCTCACCTCATCTCCAAAAACCACTGTCTTTGCCTCTTGGTGTTTTACCGTCCTTGGTAGTAACATAACTCGTTTCTTATAGTGCCCCAATAATACAACATTCATTAACCCCCACCTCATGGACTGACCACAGAACCTTTACATGCCACGACAATAAACACAAACAAATTTACATTTCCTTTCAGGACAAAATCATTATGCCTGTTTTAGAGTCTCTTTGAATTGTTAAAGCTGACACGTTTAACTTAAGGCTGGTAGCAAAACTGGAACAGCTTGGTAATAAATGAGAATACAAAACTTAGCTTTAACGCTAATGTTAAATCTCTCTCTCTCTGTCTCTCTCTCGCTCTCTCGCTGTAATATAGGATTTAAGCTGTGAAATATAAAACAAATGCAAATGGCAAATGCAAACACATGTAAGTCAAACTACCCTTGCACATCAGTTGTTATTTTTTGCCCTATCAGTAGGCCTACTTTTTATATGTATTTCTTATTTTTTTGTAACGCAAACATTGGAGAATATTTAAGTACAATTTCATTTAATCATAATCTGATTAACATTATATATATTTGTGTTTCTGTGTATCCCAGCAGTGTTTAAACTCACACTCAACACTCAGCTTTCCGGGTCTCAGTCTGGCTCTGCTGTCACTCTCTCCTGTCACCTGTCTCCTCAAACCAGTGCTGTTGCCATGGAGATCAGGTGGTTTAAGGGGACAGACTGTGTTTGTCTCTATAAGAACGGACAGGTGACAGAGGGGAGGGGCTACGAGGACAGAGTGAGTCTGTTCACGGAGGAGCTGCAGAGAGGAAACATCTCCTTACAGCTGAAGCCAGTCAGAAGCTCAGATTCAGGAATTTACTTGTGTCAAGTCACTGATGATCACAGGGCGGAGATTACCTTAAGATTATTCTGGGGTACGTTTCCCAGAGCTCCACATATTCCTCATCATTAATAGTGATCTAAAGGCACAACTGTGATGCATTAGTATAATGTATGTAGATTCATTATCCAGCAGCTGTATTCAGGCAGCAGAAATCCCCCTGTTCTCTTAAAACTGAAAGCAAAATACAAACACATTCAGACAGCAGAACATCACAGTCTCTATAGGAAGTGCAGGTTTTGAAAGTAAAATTAATAAAAACAATTATTTCTTTGTCATTATCAGATCATAAACTTCAAGCCATTATACGGCAGGTGAGAAGGTCATTTATTTATCTTTTAATTGAACATGTTGGTTTCTTGGTTGGTATGTTTAATAATTTAAAATAAGACACAGTCACTAATTCACCTTTGTTTTGTTTCACACTAACATTAATAATAAATGAATAAATGCATGCTATGTAATGTACGAGATGTTATTACAACTGTTTCATAGTGGAACATGAAATGGACAGAAGAAGAGAGAAGGCAAATGGACATGTCTGTTCTGAGAACAGGTGAGATTATGTTCAGCTAATTCTTAATCTGTGTGTATTAATGCACATGTCTGTTCTAAGGACAGATGAGATTATGTTAAACTAATACTTAATCTGTGTCACGGTGAGGCGGTCCCCTACCGGCCGCCTCTGTCCACAGCGGCTGTTGTTGTTGTTGTTTTGTGACATCATGTGCGTCCCTCAGGTGGGCGGAGCCTGTGATCCGTCTCACCTGAGGGTCGTTTGTTTGCCTATATATGTCTTGTCTTTGTACCAGTTGACCGCTGGTCATTATATCCTTAATTTGGAGATAGTGCACGGGTTTTAGGTTTGCACACTTTCTATTAAACCATCCTTTTTCCCTGAGACTTGGCGTGATCGCTTCCTTTTTGTTGCTCACCCCTGCCCGTCACAAAATGACCAGCCACCCTTCGGAAGCCGCCGAGTCTCTTTTTCTTTCTCCTTCGTTCGTGGTCAGGTCTCGTGGTAAGTGTTTGTCTGCGTCGTGTTTTGTTTGAAGAGCTCCGCCGTGCTTTTGTGTTTTGTGTGTGTGTGTGTGTGTGTGTGTGTGTGTGTGTGTGTGTAGCACGGCGAGGACCAGGGCAGTCTGCCCTGAGACAGCTCTTCGTGTCCGTTGTATGTTGCGGGAGTTTCGCCGTGCGCTTGTGTGTATGTGGCACGGCGAACACCAGGGTGTCTATACAGGTGACGGACGTGTGGACCAGTGTGCGTGCTCGTTATGTTCTATGTTGAATGTTTTATGTGTGACGCGGTTGCCGCTCGTCACTGTCGCCTCGCTCCCCGTGTGTCATGTGTTTAATGTGGGGAGCGACTGCGGCTCTGAGCGGCGCGCGTCACTGTGTGTGTGTAAGCAGAGCGCGCGTGTGATGGGTTCCGTCTGTCTGTTTGTACACCGTTTTTTGTTTGTCTAGTATTTGCGTGTGTGTTTTGTCTTAGCGTGATGTCAACTGTTAAATATAATTCCACACATGCTCCTCCCCTTAAATGTGTGTTTGGGGGGGGGACCGGCTGTGGTCCCGTGCCATGGGGTGTGGCACGGAGGGCGTCTCTCCCGAGGGAGGCCCTGAATAGGGTAGGGCGCGTTTGTGTTTCGTGTTTGTATATGTGTGTGGTGTGTGTGTGTGTGTGTGAGGTTGTGTTCTTTGTGCAGGTGCTTCTCCTTGGCAGTGTTCCTGGACCTTGTGGGGGTCTCCACCTGGCAGGAGCCCCCTTGTGTTGTGGGGTGACCGGAGCCCGGTCGTGAAGAGCCCCTCCCTAGAGGGCTGGGGCCCCCGGATGTTTGGGGACCATGGGGCTCCGGTCTGAAAAGCTCCTGCTGGGGATGGAGATCCTCCCTCCTGCCCAGGGTGACCAGGAGGCCCTTGGGGCTGCTCCCTAGCCCGCGTCGGGGGTGCTCTGGGCCTCGGTCTCTGGCGCTCCTGGCTTGGGTGGAGGAGTTACACACACACAGTGACCCCAGGAGGCTGGGGTGACCCCTAGCAGAAGGCAGGGGTCAGCTCTGGGAGGAGGTAGGTCCAGGAGGTGAAGTAGCCACGCCTTGGAGAGGTAGCCTACACACCCACACACACACGAGGGACGAGAGAGGAGCCGTAGCCCCTCGTCCTCACACCCATGGGGCTTACCAGCTGAATGCCGGTTAGGGCGTGAGGGCCCTGTGACCGACCGGGGCGTGGTTTTGTGTTGTTAACGGCCCGGTCGGTCCAGGGTCCCGCCCGGGGAGGTGAGCTGTGTAATGTTTTGTGTTTTATGTTTCAGCTCCCGGACGGCAGGAGGTGTGTTCCTGCCTGTCTCTGCCTTCCTGCCCCTTCATGTTTTGTGTGCAGCCGCTGTGTGCCACACACCCAGTGGAGGGGAGTGCGGCTTGGTGGGGGGGTCTGTCACGGTGAGGCGGTCCCCTACCGGCCGCCTCTGTCCACAGCGGCTGTTGTTGTTGTTGTTTTGTGACGTCATGTGCGTCCCTCAGGTGGGCGGAGCCCGTGATCCGTCTCACCTGAGGGTCGTTTGTTTGCCTATATATGTCTTGTCTTTGTACCAGTTGACCGCTGGTCATTATATCCTTAATTTGGAGATAGTGCACGGGTTTTAGGTTTGCACACTTTCTATTAAACCATCCTTTTTCCCTGAGACTTGGCGTGATCGCTTCCTTTTTGTTGCTCACCCCCGCCCGTCACAATCTGTGTCTATTAATGCACATGTCTGTTCTAAGGACATATGAGATTACATTTAGCTAATATTTAATCTGTGTGTTATAATGGACATATCTGTTCTGAAGACATATCTGTGTGTTTTAATGGTCCGTAACATACCTTATACTATGGCTGGTTAGTTTGCAATCCTCTGAGTTATTAGTAAATACTGTATGTATGCCATGTGAGATAGTGTCCAGAACTTTATGAGGAGACAACATGCTTGATTTTTTTTTACCTCATCTCTTTGGCTGTGTGGGGGATCAGTTAGGTTTTGGAGAATGGAGCCTGGAGAAACAACACAAAACTGGTTCCTTGATACCACACAGATCAGTAGGCTAAATGTATTAAGTTTCCATATTGTCAATTGTGATTTTCACCCCAATCGAAATTAGTCCTCCACATTTTCCCATCTGTGCAGTGAGAACACACACACACACACAGAGAGAGAGAGAGAGAGAGAGAGAGAGAGAGAGAGAGAGAGAGAGAAAGCGGTGAGCCCGCCAGGAAGAAGTTGGGGTACTTCAGTCATGGCCCAGGGCCTGGGAATCAAACCCACAACCCTCTGGTCACAAGACCAGTTCCCTAACCACCAGACCATGACTGTCCCATGATTTATTGTTATAGGAAATATTTTATTTATTTAATATTTAAAGACATTCAGGGAACAGAAATATGCTACGAAGAAGAAATCCTCGAGGAAACACTTCAGGTGAAGGACTTGGAATTAAGCGATAAAGACGAGAGGATGGAGGAGTCGTCAAACCAGAAGACAGGTGAGTTATTGTACCTCAGATTTGCAAATCTGAAATCAGAATCTGAAGTAACTTAGTAAATGTGAAGTAAACCGTAAACGTAAACCTGACGCATTTCAGGGAGGTGCAAAAGTCGTAACCTACCAGTGAGAAACACAGTTCACAAATGTATGAAATAAGCCCTTTTGTGTATTTGTGGTTTCTGAAGAAATGTAAATGACATTGTCATTTTACAGGGGATGAAGATAGTTCATCACTCAATACAAGAACTGAAAGAAGGACTGGAAGCAGCGATGCAGAAAAGCATCCAGAAAGTAAATAATTCAGTAAAGGATTCAGTTGTATAAAGATAATTTTAGAGGTTTGATATTAATTAAGGCCTTTGGAGTTTAGTGACTTCTTTTTCCCCTCATTTCCTGAAGTAAAGTATAATTTATTTCAGGGTTTCATCCGTGTAACCTCAGGCTGGTGCTGCTGGGGAGGACTGGGTCTGGGAAGAGTGCAGCAGGAAACACCATCCTGGGCAGAGAGGAGAGGAGCCAGGCTGCTACATCTACACTCCCCCAGCAGAGTGAGAGCAGACAGGGGGAGGTGGCTGGGAGGAAGGTGACTGTGGTGGACACTCCTGACTGGTTCTGCCCTGAACTCTCTCTGGAGGAGGTGAGACAGGACGTGGGACTCTGTGTCCGTCTGTCTGCCCCAGGACCCCACGCCTTCCTTCTAGTAATACCAGTGAAGCAGTCTACAGGAGAGGAGAGAGGGATGTTGGAGAGAATGGAGGAGATATTTGGACAGAGATGTTGGTCGTTTACCATGGTCCTTTTCACTGTCTTTGGTGAGCTACACGATTACAGCTTTGAACAGCATTTTGTAGGGAGCCCAGAGTTGATCAGACTGGTAGAAAAATGTGGGAATAGGTTTCACTTGCTAAACATTATGGAAAATAAGAATAAAATTCAGGTCTCCAGGTTACTAGAGAAAATTGATGAGATGCTGATTCTAAATAATAATAGACTTTACAGCAGTAAGGTCTACCTTCAAACTATGTGTCAGGTTAGGGAGATAGAGAAAAGATTTGCAGAACAGAGAGGGGAAACCAAACAGAGAGAAGAAAGAAAAGCAAAAGAGAAACTGGAGAGGAAGTTGCAGGAGAGTTTGACCAAGTTCACAGAATCTGCTGATAAATGCCAAACACAAATAAATAAACGTGAAGAACAAATAAGTCAACTTGAGAGAATAGTAACAGAGGAACATGATAAGAAAAGAAAGGAAGAGATAGAGAGAGAGCTGGAGAAAGAGATTCGGCAGAAGAATGTTGCTCACTTGGAGCTAGAGAGATTGAAAAAGGAGAGTGCAACAAAAAGGAGAGAGATTGAAGAAAAGCATGAAGTGGAGATGGAGAAGATCAGGGAGCTGTATGAAGGAGAGGCCAGGATGGAAGCGGAGAGGGACCTGATGAAGATCATCCTGCCTGAACTCCAGCAGAGTGTTTGGGCCCGTTTGGAAAGTAAATGATGGTGGTGATGATGCTTGGAGTCAATTTGATATATGAAGGAGACATTTTACTACTCGTTTATATTATATATTCATATATACTTGAACTCCTGTTTACTATTTGTTTATATATTCATATATACTTGAACTCCTGTTTACTAAACGTTTATATTATGTATTCATATATACCTGAACTCCTGTTTACTACTCATTTATATTCATATATTCATATATACCTGAACTCCTGTTTACTACTCATTTATATTATATTGTGACGTCGGGTGCAGCGCGAAGGATGAGACACAAATCCCAGCTTGGTCACAGACGTCACGTTTATTGTGACACAGAATAGCGCAGTATGCGCACGTTTAAACACGTAACGTAGACCTGAAACGTTCAGACTTAGACAACGTTCACAGAGAACATTCAGACTCAGACAACGACGAGCACAGGACACTGCGCGAGCGCACATTAAATAGACAAACCACGTTAGCCCCGCATGATTACGAGACGATGCACAGGTGAGATGGATATTCACAAGACATAACCGCACCCACAGACAACCATAGACGCAGACGAGTACACATGGACCACGTAAACACACGCCCAAAAGGGAGTCCTCACCGTGACAGACGCCCCCTCTAAGGGCACTACCCGTCCCGGGGTGCCAACAGGACCGAGTGCCCCAAACCCACGACGATGGGCAGATCCGACGCGCTCAGTCCTGCGTCTGGGAGGTGACCGCCCTTGGCGAAGCGTCCGCCACGGACCGCCTAGAACACCCTCCCTGGGAAGACGGGGGAGAAGACGTTAGACAAACACAACGGAACGTTCACAAACACACAAACAGGTACACTTACACAAATAGGCACAAACGGGAAAAGGGGGTTTGGCAAACATACGGGAAGACTTACGAACACTGGCACACACACACATGAAACAGGCACCAGGCTGCGCGCCAGGAGGAGAGCTAACAGGGGATAGAGACTGGGAGCTGCTGGCGCTGCGGTGGGCGGTCCTCCTCCAGCCTGCGCTGCAAACCATCCACCGGGTGCAGCGCGGCTGGCGGACGCGCCTGGTGCAGCGTGGCTGGCGGACGCGCCTGGTGCAGCGCGGCTAGTCCCTCCCCTCGGTGGGCCATATGGGAGTCCGTCCTCGCCCCGCGATCGCCCTCTGGTCCCGGCAGTGGGAGTGTCTTCCTCCATAGCCTCCTCACTGCCACGGCTCCAGCTCATGGGCTGCTCCGGGCTACCACCCCGGGAACAGTCCATATCGCTTCCTGCGGAGCTCTCGGGGAATGAGCCCGCCTCCGGACTCCTCCTCCCCTTCACCGTCCCGGCGGAGAGCTCCGAAGGGGGTGGACTCTCCTCCTCTTCCTCCTCCGTGTAGGACCCATCATCCGTGCACCCGGAGCCACCCGAGCACACAGACGGAGGGTAGTCCACCTCCTCCTCCCTCCCACTGTAGTCCACGGTGGAGGCGGAGTCCTCAGACGGACGGTAGTCTTCCTCCTCCTCCCTCCCACCGTAGTCCACAGTGGAGGTGGAGTCCTCAGACGGAGGGTAGTCTTCCTTCTCCTCCCTCCCACCGTAGTCCACGGTGGAGGCGGAGTCCTCAAACGGAGGGTAGTCTTCCTCCTCCTCCCTCCCACCATAGTCCACGGTAGAGGCGGAGTCCTCAGACGGAGGATAATCCTTCTCCTCCTCCCCCTCGCTTGGCGAGTCCTCCTCCCCAAACTCGCTCTCTGGAGTGCTCTCCATAGAGCAAAGCACGAACGCACCCATCCTCAGAGGCGAGGGGTCTCGGGAAGGAGAGGGGTGTCGCTCTCGCCACATCCGCCGTGCCTGCTCGCGGAAGTTGTCCGCTATCTCGGGGACGGAGGATTCCCGAGCCATGTGCAGCGTATAGGCGCATAGCGGGTCCTGCTCCATGAGCTCGGGGTTGGCAGTGGCTTGGCAGCGCTGGCCAAGGGAAGAGGCACGATGGCGCCGCTTGCTGGCTCGATTGATTCGGTCAGGTGGCGTAGCCCGGCATGGTGTCTCACACGGCTCGTCGTTCTGTGACGTCGGGTGCAGCGCGAAGGATGAGACACAAATCCCGGCTTGGTCACAGACGTCACGTTTATTGTGACACAGAATAGCGCAGTATGCGCACGTTTAAACACGTAACGTAGACCTGAAACGTTCAGACTTAGACAACGTTCACAGAGAACATTCAGACTCAGACAACGACGAGCACAGGACACTGCGCGAGCGCACATTAAATAGACAAACCACGTTAGCCCCGCGTGATTACGAGACGATGCACAGGTGAGACAGATATTCACAAGACATAACCGCACCCACAGACAACCACAAACCACAGACGAGTACATGTAAACACACGCCCAAAAGGGAGGGGCCGGGGTCCTCACCGTGACATATATATTCATATATACCCGAACTCCTGTTTACTACTCATTTATATTATATATTCATATATACCTGAACTCCTGTTTACTACTCATTTATATTATATATTCATATATACCCGAACTCCTGTTTACTACTCATTTATATTATATATTCATATATACCTGAACTCCTGTTTACTAATTGCTTATATTATGTATTCATATATACCTGAACTCCTGTTTATTACTCATGTAATGCAAGGGCATCAGTGAGTGATGAGGTGGATGCATGTGCTGAGCAGAGCAGGTTTATTAAGGGCAGATCCATAATCAGAGTCAGGGTCACAGTCCAGGTTCAACAAGCCAACACTGAGATTCATAATGACAAACAAAGAGAAACGAAAACCAAACTGGAAATAACTTACAGGTTAAACAGACAAATATCCAGCCCTGAACAAAACAAAGAACAGGGTTCAAACACACTGGACTAACAAGGGACACAACTAGAAACAGGTAGGAATGATAATCATGGGGTGGGGTTACAAATGGCTTGGGAGTGGCAGGAGAAACACATGGGGAACCAAAACAGACACATGGCTAGAAAAACAAAAGGTACATTTGACAGGTGGGGTGGCAAGACGTGACAACTCCTTTATATTATATATTCAGATGTACCTGAATTTCTGTTTACTACTTTTTTATACTGTTTGTCCTTTTGATAATGCCACTTTGTTAACTTTCAGTGGAATATGCAAGTTTGACTAGCCAAGCCCTCTTATTTGGTTGTAAATAGGACTCTTTCCCCTCTCCTCTCTCCTCCCCTCTCCTCTCTTCCCTCCTCTCTCCTCTACTCTTATCTTCTCTTCTCTGCTCCTCTCCTCTCCTTATATTACTGGTTCTGCTCAGTTCTCTCCCACTTAATCAACCAAACCTGCTGGCCTTCCATTTAGATTTGTTTTGAATTCATAACATATTGTACCTCAGTTTCAAAGCTACATGAGTTGAGTGTAAATTCAACTTTCTGCTGTCTCTGTTTCAACATTTATTACTTTTTTTTTTTTCAAGGACCCATTTTTCAGACATGTTTCAAGATCGCGTGTCTTTTCTGCCAGCCAAGCAACACTGATTCTCCCCATTGATGTTAATGGAGTTTAACAGGTTTTGTCAAGATGATAAATTTTTACAGGGTTCTGGTATGCAGATGGCATGATCACTTTCTGTTCCCTCCCTGCTTTTCTGGTTGAGTTTGACATAGTGGTTGACCTTTAATCTACCACATCAGCATTCCTGCACTCCTGTGGTCTACATTGTATATGTTCACTATAATAAATGTGACCTTGCACGTATCCTCAAATTCGCATTTGAGTTAAACTTGTAAACTAAATGTCAGGAATAGCCGATGACATCATCGAGTTCACCTGTTTCACCACCACGCCCACATTCCTTACGTACTTAAGCACCAGAACTACACTTCAATCAATCAATCAATCAAAGTTTATTTGTATAGCGCTTTTAACAACTCAAGTTGTCGCAAAGCAGCTTTACAGGGTTTACAAGGTTAACAATACTATGGGTCCAGAACCCTAATGAGCAAGCCAAAGGCGACAGTGGCGAGGAAAAACTCCCTATGATGGTGGGAAATAGGAAGAAACCTCGGGAGAACCAAGACTCAAAAGGGAACCCATCCTCCATTGGGCAGCCCGTTAACACACAAATACACAAGTAACACACAATTCACACAATCAGACTAGGTAAAAGGTAGAATTGAAAGTTCTGGGTTTTGATATTGTCACTGTAAATGTCTGTTGATTAATGCCAGGCTTTCATTCCGTGTCGGAGCAGTGATGCTGGTATTGTAGGCTCCGACTGCAGTGTTACTCCCCAGGTGAACCCCGGTATCAGCACATCCACCGGCAGCCAGACCATCCCCCAAGTGCCTGCAGGTGCCTGTATCCAATCGTCTTGGGTAGAGCCATGCAAGAAGATAGATAATACAGACTGAGTGGACATGAATTTAAACCACCATTGATTTAAATGTACATAGCTCACGTGCCAGTGATCAGCATGTGGCTCCGGCAGACTAATCTATAGCAGCATAACTAAAGGGAGGGCTCCAGAGGTGACTACAGGCATGAGGGCTCACTGAGACATTGCTTTCCAGTCAAGTCATAGTCACAAATAGAGTGATGCTAAGACACAGCTGGATGACAGCATCAACATCTCAGATCACCAGAAATCTCAATGTCTGGGGGCCCCCAAGCCCCTACACCTTACAAGGGGAATATCAGCTGAAGGCTTGACTAAACAGGTGAGTCTTAAGTCTAGATTTAAAGATTGGAACTGTGTCAGAATCTCGGATTGGAGCTGGAAGGCTATTCCATAATTGAGGGGCTTTAAAAGAGAAAGCTCTTTTAATTAGTTTTACTAATTTTTGGAACTAGGAGAAATCCAGCATTTTGGGAGCGCAAAGGGCGAGATGGGTTGTAGTAATCAATGAGTTCACTCAGATATTGTGGGGCAAGACCATTTAACGCCTTATAGGTTAACAGGAGAACTTTAAATTCAATGCGATATTTAATCGGCAGCCAGTGTAGTGCGGCGAGAGTGGGACTAATATGATCAAATTTCCTAGCCTTGGTTAGGACTCTAGCATCCAATTTTGTACAAGTTGTAGCTTCTTTATGGACTGTTTAGAGCAGGCGTACTCAACTAAATTTGTCCGCGGTCCAATTTTGGCAGATACCTGTGCCCTGAGGTCTGGTGCGGCGGGGGGTGGCGAACGTAAGTGGTTGAGCGCGGGGGGGGGGGGGGGGGGGGGGGGGGGGGTGGTACGGTGCGCGAACAGTGGAGGCGTTTATACTTTCGCGAGCATCACTGCAGTGTTCTCCGCACCGATAGGCGTTTTGTCCGAAACGATATGTGGTAGAAACACCCCTCAAAACAGGGGGATGAACATTTACCTGACCAATTTTAATGTTGCTATATGTTTCAGGTTTGAAAAGTGCTGGAATTTAGGTTAAGGTACTTTAAAATGCTTGAAATTGTAACTACTTGGTTTCACAACAAATAGCTGTCTGAATAGTTCTCTTGTATTAGGTTAACAAATACGAGCCTCTTGTAATTCCAGGACGAAACATGAGAGAACGTGAAGACGTGAAGATTGGGCGTTTTTTAAATAAACCACCATTAAATAATGTGATAAAAAGCGAATTATTTCGAGTATATGTATAAATATTTAACTTAATTATGGTTAACATGCTGGGAAATAATGAAATGGACCTTGAAAGTGACGTACAAGTGCTTGAATTCCACCTTATAAAGGTGTATGAACCCTGAAAACGTGACTTTGTTCATTGCGTTGAAGCGCGGCGCGAAGTTACAAAATTCGAGAGGTGCACGACCTCTCGAACCGACAGCGGGCGAGGCACTCGCGCACACGCGGAGCCACAGCGATTACGTTATTTTCGCCGCGCGGACCCTCGCGCCGCTCACGCAGCGTCAACCAGGCAGGCTTGTTGTTGAGCAGGGTGGCGAACGTAAGTTGTTGAGCGGGGGTGGCAAACGTAACACTCGTGACGGAGTGTTTTGTCAGTAGTCCTGAAATAAATGCTATGGTTTTGTTTTGGTCCGTATCCAGTTAATCAGGAATGAGATTGGGTCCGGACAGGACTGCGTTCGGGTCCGGATCCGGACCGCGGTCCGCCAGTTGAGTACCCCTGGTTTAGAGCATCCAATTAGAAGACTATTACAGTAGTCCAATCTCGACGAGACAAAAGCATGAACTAGCTTCTCTGCATCAGCTAATGAAAGTAAGTGTCTCAGCTTGGCAATATTACGTAAATGGAAAAAGGCAGCCTTAGTGACATTGCATACATGTGTGTCAAATGAAAGATCAGAATCAATAGTGACACCTAAACTTTTTGCAGTAGATTTTGGTGTTACTGAAAAACCATCTAGGGTAAAGGGAATATCAGCCCAATTGCTTCTAACAGCTTTAGGCCCAAGAATCAGTACCTCAGTCTTGTCAGAATTTAGTTTAAGAAAATTAGACGCCATCCAGTTTTTAATATCCTGGACGCAGTTCTCAATCTTGAGAGTTGTGGTGGTATCATCTGGATTAGAAGATATATACAACTGAGTATCATCTGCGTAGCAATGGAAGCTAATACCATGCCTACGAATGATAGTGCCCAGTGGTAGCATATATAATGAGAATAATATGGGGCCCAGTACAGATCCTTGTGGGACACCATACTTTACTTTAGAATGCTCAGAGCATTCGTTATTTAC
This sequence comes from Brachyhypopomus gauderio, assembly GCF_052324685.1. Classification (NCBI taxonomy): domain Eukaryota; kingdom Metazoa; phylum Chordata; class Actinopteri; order Gymnotiformes; family Hypopomidae; genus Brachyhypopomus; species Brachyhypopomus gauderio. The sequence continues at coordinate 3,512,255 of NC_135217.1, forward strand.
TAGCACAAATTGGTAATGATCTGTCAGGTAGGACCTGAACCAGGAGAGTGCTTGACCTCTTATGCCAATGAGTGTCTCCAGTCTATTAAGTAGAATATTATGATCAATGGTGTCAAAAGCAGCACTGAGGTCTAGCAGTATGAGAAACGAAATGTGTCCTTTATCAGAGGATATTAAGAGATCATTCAGTACTTTAGTTAGTGCTGTTTCAGTGCTGTGATGAGCTCTAAATCCAGACTGAAATAACTCTAAGACATTTTCTGTCTGTAAGAAGGAAGAGAGTTGTGAAGAAACTACTTTCTCTAAAATTTTGGATATGAATGATAGATTAGAAATTGGCCTATAGTTGGACAGTTCTTGGGGGTTAAGACCAGGTTTTTTAATTAGCGGCTTGATGACTGCAAGTTTAAATGAACTGGGAACGTAGCCCAGGCTCAGAGAATAATTTATTATAGTAAGCAACGGTTCTACATTGCTGTGCAGTAATTCTTTAAGTAGATGTGTTGGTACAGCATCTAGTATGCATGTGGAGGGTTTAGCAGATTTCACCAGTGAAATAAGCTTCTCACGACCAATTGGGGAGAAGGACTCTAACAGGGCATCAGAGCTGACCAGACAGCTGTCAAGGTGCATTGGCATGTTGACAGGCTCTGAGATAGCACTACTAATGTTTTCCCTAATTTTATCAATCTTATCATTAAAGAATTTCATAAAATTGTTACTGCTACACTCTAGTGGAATAAGAGAATTGTTTTGTTCATGACTCCTCGTAAGGCTGGAAACAGTTTTAAAAAGGAGTCCTGAATTGTTTTTATGTTTTTCTATTAAGGCCGATAAGTATAAGGACTTTGCCATATGGAGGGCATGCTTATATTCAATAAGGCTGCTTTTCCATGATAGTCTATACACTTCTAACTTCATATTTCGCCATTTACGTTCCAGGATCCACGCGGCTCGTTTGAGGCTACGCGTGTGCTCATTGTACCATGGCGCTATTCTTCTCTCCGTGGCTCTCTTATATCGTAGTGGTGCAACTTTGTCTAAAGCTGTACGAAGGGAAGTCTCGACGTGCTCGGTGAAACGCTCTAGTCCTTCCGGAGCTACAAGTGGATCAGTGTTTGTCAGACCCAGTAAAATATCAGTGAGCGCGGCTATGGTGCTGGGTGTTATAGCTCGTTTAATTTGATAGCGGGGTGGCCGATGAACACAGTCAGTTAAACACAACTCGTACGTTATGAGGCTGTGGTCAGAAACAGCCTCACTCTGAGGAAGAATTGCTAAACTGGATATGTCAATACCAAATGACAAGACCAAGTCTAAAGTATGACTACAGTTATGCGTAGGACCCACCACATTCTGAGTGATACCCATTGAATCAAGAATTGCTTGAAAATGAATGCTAAAAGAGTCACACAGATTTTCAAAATGGATATTAAAATCACCCACTATAATCACCTTATCGGCTGATAGCACTACATGAGACAGGAAGTCTGAAAACTCCTGCAAGAACTCAGAGTATGAACCAGGGGGGAACACTTCCTGGTTGCGAAGTATTGCCTCCATGTTGTCGCGTACCAAGCCTTTATTCCTGACTGTCTCTCTGTGCACCAAACTCTGCTTGTTCCCTAGACCACGTCTCCCGCCTGACCACCCTAGACCACGTCTCTTGACCACCGCTACTCCGCTGCAGCCCTGCACCAACACAATCCCGAGGTGGCTCTCCCGGACAGTGTGGGGTCCTGATGGAGACCCTCCCCTTCGAGCTCGGGGTGACCAGGATGTTCTTGTGGTGGGTTCCCAGGACTGTTGGGGTGCCCAGGGCCCTGGTCTCTGGTGCTCCTGGGTTGGGTGGAGGAGTCCACCTTGTGATGAGTGGCCCCGGGAGTGGTTGACTCCCCTGGAGAATGGGGTGACCCCTAGCAAAAGGCAGGGGTCAGCTCCGAGAGGTAAGGTAGCTGGGAGCGGTTTGTGGGTGGAGTAGCCTCGCCCCAGGGAGGAACCCTGCGCACTCATGCACCATGGACGAGTGGGGAGCTGTTGCTCTCCGTCTGCACACCATGGGGGGCTCATTGATCAGATGCCCGCTAGGGTGCGATGGCCCTGTGACCGACTGGGGCGTGGTTGTCATCTTATAGATTGCCCAGTCGGTCCAGGGCCTCGCCCAATAAGGGGGAGCTAACCTATTTGTGTGTTTGTGTTACAGCTCCAGGACCACAGGGAGCAGGTCCCTGCCTTGTCCCCGCCCTCCCGCCCCTTTGTTTCGTGTGCTGCCACTGTGTGCTGCACACCCAGTTGAGGGGAGTGTGGCTTGGTGGGGGGGACTGTCACGGTAAGACGGCCCCCTACTGGTCGCCTCTGCCCACAGCGGCAGTTGTCTTGTTGTTGTGTTGTGTTCGTCCCTCAGGTGGGCGGAGCCCGCAATCCGTCTCACCTGAGGGTCGATTGTTTGTCTATATATGTCTTGTATTTGTACCAGTTGACCATTGGTTGAGTCGTTACTCACTACTTGTTCAAAAAAGTAACTGAGTTAGTAACTGAATTACTCTATAATAAAAGTAACTCGTTACCAGGGAAAGTAACTATTTGCGTTAGTTAAAAAAGGTTATATGCCAATTAATTAAGTTTTTTTTTTTTTAGTTTTTTTTTCCACAGTCAGTTGAAATGAGTAGATCAGAAAATTGTTTAACTTTTGATATTTATTGCACATCCACAGACCAGTGCAGGATAAAATCCTTTAAAATCCCAAATCTTTTTAGTTGCTCACACCTGGCCGTCACAGAATAACCAGCCACCTTTCGGAAGCCGCCAGTCTCCCTTGCTTTCTCCTTTGTTCGTGGTCATGTCTCGTGGTAAGTGTTTGTCTACGTGCTGTGTGTTTGTCGTGTATTGTCTGAGAGAGTGTTGAGTCTGTCCCCACTCGTCCCGCCGTGTTTAAATGTTGTTTGTGTTAAAACCCGTAAGTCACACGGCGGTGACTAGAGCTGGGGACCGGTAGACTCCGCTCTCGCCCAGCGAAGCAACCGGTGCCTCACATTGCGCACGTCCGTTGTCCGTTATCGTCTGTGTGTGTGTATGTATGTACGTTGTGTTGTGTTTTAATAACGACGCGGACGTGAGCGAGTGTGTGAGTGTGCCGTGGTGTGTGTTTCACTGGTGGTGTTTGTGTGTGTATGTAGACGGGTCCACCGATGCGTGCTGCACACTAGAACACGTGAGACGCGAATCTCTCTGCTCTTTTCGCCTCGCTCACCCGATATCCCGTGGTGACGGGGGTGAGCAACTGCGGGGCAGAGAGACGCGTCTCTGTGGGCATGGCGCGCAAGCCGCTCGCGCAGAGCTCTCTCTCTCCAAAGATCTGCGGATCCCGTGGTGAAAACGGTGAGAGAGAGAGCTGGAGTGGGCGCGTCGCGCTCCGCAGAGCGCACGCATCGGTGGGTCCTGTCCATTTGTTTGTGTTCTGTCTTTGCGTGTTCGTTTTGTCCTAGAGTGTAGCGTGCTTTTTATGTAATTCCTCTCTTGCACCCCTCTTCACTGTGTGTGGGGAGGGGCCCATTAGAGGTCCCGTGCCGCATCCTGGGTGCGTGTATGTTGTATGTTGTGTCTGTGTTTTTTGTTTTGTTGTTCCCCGGAGGGGCCCCCCCTAAATATGTTTTTGGGGGGGAGCTATGGGGTTCCTGAGCCACGGCATGTGGCTCAGAAGGCACTGCTCCATTAGGAGACCTGACCGGTTGGGAGGGACCCCTGAGCAAGGAGGAGCCGCTGTACCCCTTTGTAGGCTGAGGATGCCTGGGGTGTATGGACAGGGTGTCTCCTCATGCCAAGAAGGGGTCCCCTCCCCCCTGGGTAAAGGGGGGTCAGTGGTTAGAGCAGTGCGCGTTATGTGTTGTGTGTCGTCTGTGTGCGTGTGTGTGTGTGATGTGTTGCAGGTCGCTCCTGGTGGTGGACCGCGGTACTCCCGGACCTAGTGGGGTCTCCAGGAGGAGACCCTCTCCTTCGAGCTCGGGGTGACCAGTGTGTCCCTGTTGCGGATTGCCAGGGCCCTGGTCTCTGCCGCTCCTGGGTTGGGTAGAGGAGTCCACCTTGAGATGAGGGGCCCCGGGGAGGGGTTCACTCCCCAGGAGTCTGGGGTGACCCCTAGCGAAAAGGGCAGGGGTCAGCTCCGAGCGAGGAGGTAGGTTCGGGAGGTGGTTGGTGGAAGCCGTGGCCGCACCCCAGTGTGGCGGCCTGCACACATCCACACCTGTGACGTGTGTTGGGCCATGTGCTCCCGGTCCGCACACAGCGGTGGGGCTTAAGCGGCCTAAGGCCGGTTAGGGCGCGAGGGCCCTGTGACCGACCGGGGCGTGGTTATCGTCTTGTTGACGGCCCGGTCGGTCCAGGGTCCCGCCCAGGAGGCGAGCTAACCTATGTGTTTTATGTTTTCAGCTCCAGGACTGCAGGGAACGGGTCCCTGCCTTGTCTGCGTCCTGTGACGAGGAGCTTATATGTGTGTTTTGTGTTTCAGCTCAGGACGGCAGGGAACGGGTCCCTGTCTTGTCCCCGCCCTCCCGCCCCTTTGTTGTGTTTTGTGTGCTGCCGCTGTAAGCCGCACATCCGGAGGGGAGTGCGGCTTTGGTGGGGGGGTCTGTCACGTTGTGGGGGGGGCCCCCTACCGGTCGCCCCCGGTTACAGCGGCAGCGGTCCTGTTTTTGGTCACGTGATGTTCGTCCCTCAGGTGGGCGGGACCCGTGATCCGTCTCACCTGATGGTCGTTTGTTCGTCTATTTATGTCTTGTCTTTGTACCAGTTGACTGCTGGTTATTATTTCCTTAATCTGGAACCATGCACGAGTTTTTGGTTTGCACACTTTCTATTAAACCATCCTATTTCCCTGAGACTTGGCGTGATCGCTTCCTTTTTAGTTGCTCACACCTGCCCGTCACAAAAAGTAAACAGTTACACTATATAAAGTGCATTTACATCTATGAAATTAAATTAACTCAACCTGAGACAACTGGTTTGTTTACAACAGAAGTAAACTTAACAATAAAACTTCTATTCTTAATTAAATAAATCGAATACCCAGTCTGGTAGACATTCAGGAACTTCAAGTATTTTCTTAAATAATGTTTATATCGCCTTGAAAGTTCTAGTTTTCTTCGGCTTGCACCTGACTCCATTTCAGCCTCTTCTCCGTTTGTGTCGTGTCACTCGCGTGCTTCGGCGCGCGTGTAAAAACACTGGCTCTGATTGGCTATCATAACGCTGCCTTAGCCAATCGCTTACTGACTTGTTAAGTTAAACAGGTGTTACACCGAGAACTGTGACCTATCGGGATCTGTTACTCCTCACTAGCCTGGGCAGCGGTCCGCTCGCATTAGTATATCAATATATAGTAACGCACCGCTTTTAATGACCAGTAACGTAAACGCCGTTGTAACGACAGGAAAAGTAACTAATTATATTATCCCGTTACTGACAAAATGACGACATTACCTAACGCCGTTATTTTTAACGGCGTTATTCTCAACACTGTTCCCAGCTTCTCTGCTTACCTGTGCCGAGGGTTTAGCTCCTGCACTTGCTACTTTATGTTGCTTGTGCATGTTTAGCCGCCTCTCTGGTGACTGGTCGTGGTGTTTGGCTAACGTAGCCCTGGGTTGTGGTGTTTGGCTAATGTAGCTCTAGCCGTAGCATTGCGTTGCTGGCCGCTGAGTTTGGTAGCTCTAGCTATGTATCCTGCCGGAGTCTTGTTTTTTATCATCTGCCTGTCGGGATCTGTGGATGTCATCTCGGCTTTTACTGCTGCCGATGGAAGTGCCTCCAGTCTCAGGATTGTGTACACTTCGGATGATCTATGTTCTCTCCGCACTCACCATCGTCTCGACTCGTCCACATACGATTGCTGCGTTATTGGTATCGCTCGCCGTACCCGCTATATCCACCGGGCACGTAAACCTCGACCAGTGCTGTTCCAATCGTCCAAAACTAGTATCCCAGCTGTCTGGACAAATGGCCGTGGCTATCGGAAGTACAAAGCCAAATCCAGCCGTGGAGTTGACGCTGGTGCTCTGTGCCCTGTCCTGCAAGCAACAATCTCGTTCTCATCTCTGCCCTCTGTCTGTCCTGGCCTCTTCAACTTCGCCTTATTTAACAGTCGCTCTCTCACAGACAAAGCTCCACTTCAGTGACTTTATTGGTCAGAAGCACCTAGACATTCTCTGTCTGACTAAAACTTGGCAGACACAGGGAGATTACATCCCCCTCAATGAAGCTACCCCTCCTGGCTTTACCTACCTCTGTGCTCCCAGATTAACAGGCAGAGGCGGTGGTCTGGCTGTCATTTACAATGACAATATAAGACTAACTCTGTGCAAACTACATGAAGTTTCTGCTTTTGAATACATGGCTCTAAAGGTGTCTGGACAATCTACCGTAATTCTACTGCTGGTATATCGCCCACCTAAACTCTCCATAGCTGACTTTCTGTCTGAACTCAGTGAACTGCTTACCATCGCTAGCTCCATGTCTCCATCTCTAGTGATGCTCAGGGACTTTAACATCCATATGGACACTGTCTCCTCTGTATCTACTGACTTTTTGTCTTTGCTTAATTGTTTTGACCTAACTCAGTATGTCAATTTTCCTACTCACAAGCATGGACATATTCTTGATCTAATTTGCTCTTCTTCCTATGGCTGTAATGTTAGTAACATCTCTGGTTTGTGTTTGGGTATATCTGATCACAAAGCTATTACTGCTGATCTCTGTCTTCCCATCCCTAAAACTCGCTCTAAAACTTCCATATCCTTCCGTAATCGTTTCTGCTGTTGATTCCCCATCCTTCTCTTTACATCTTAAAGCTTCTCCCTTCACTATGATCTGTAACCTTTCCTCTGCTGATGATGCAGTCTCTCTCTATAATGACTCTATCCCCACTTTAAAACTAGGGTTGTTCCTGCCACTCACACATCTCCCTGGTTTACTCCTGAGCTTCGCACTCTCAAGACCGCTGGCCGGCGCCTTGAGTGCCTCTATAAAAGAACTGGGCTTCACGTGCACGCTCTTGCCTTTTCTGAGCATATGCTCATCTACAAAGCTGCACTTAAGTCTGCTCGTTCCCTTTACTACTCCAATCTTATTCAAGGTTCCCGACATGATCCCAAGCAACTCTTCTCTCTTGTTAATAAACTCTCTCGGCCTCCCACTCCTACAGTCTCATTCTCTCCTGACATCTCTACTGCTTTTCTCAACCACTTCCAAGACAAAATTAACTCCATTAACAAAGGCTTTCTCAACCCACCTCCTCCTGATCTCTCTCCCCTTCCTCTCAGTCCTGGTAGTGCCTTCCTCTCAAAACTTTCTCCTGTTTCCCCTGTTGACATTGCTGTAATTATTGGCAAGTCCAAATCGTCTTCATGTCAACTTGATCCTGCTCCAACTCCACTCCTGAAGCACTGTCTCCCTGCTATCTCTATCCCCATTTCTCATCTCATTAATCTCTCACTCACTTCTGGTCATGTTCCCTGCTCTCTAAAACAGGCAGCTATCACCCCTGTCCTTAAGGAACCCGGCCTTGACTGTTAAGATCTACATAGCTACAGACATATTTCCAATCTACCTTTTCTATCCAAAGTTGCCATACAGCTACAGGCTTTTCTGTCCACCAATAATCTTTTTGATTCATTTCAGTCAGGTTTCTGCTCCCTTCACAGCACTGAGACAGCTCTCCTCAGTGTACTAAATAATCTTCTCCTTTCCTCTGACTCTGGCCGTACATCTTTCCTTCTGCTCCTCGATCTCACTGCTGCTTTCAACACTGTTAACATACTCCTCTCATGTCTTTCCAGTATCCAGCATCTGGCACTGTGCTATCCTGATTTACATCTTATCTTACTGACAGGTCTTAGTATGTTAGTATTGGGAAGCACAAGTCCATTTCTGCTCCAATCACCCAGGGTGTGCCACAAGGTTTCGTTCTCGGTCCCCTGTTATTTATCATATACATAATACCTCTTGGCAGTATCATCCATTCTTTCAGTCTTAATTATCACTTTTACGCTGATGACACTCAGATCTACCTTGATTTCAAACCAACAGATTCCTTCCCTCCTTCCACACTGCTGTCCTGTATTCAGGAAATAACACACTGGCTTAGCTGCAATTTCCTCAAACTAAACGCATCTAAAACAGAACTCATAGTTATCTGCACCAAGTCGATCTCTGCCTTTCCTGAGTGCAGCCTAAATGTTGATGACACCTCTGTTAGCCAGTCACCTACTGTGCATAATTTAGGTGTTCTGTTTGACTCCTGCATCATGTTTGTACCTCGCATCAAATCAGTCTGTAAGTCTGCCTTTCTCCACCTCCGGAACATAGCTCGGCTTCGGCCCATACTTTCACCTACAGCTGCTGAAACCCTGGGTCATGATTTCATCACTACTAGATTGGATTATTGTAACTCACTGCTCTATGGTCTACCTGCAAAAATGCTTCGCCCTCTTCAGTACATCCAAAATTCCGCAGCCAGAGTCCTTGTCTCAGCTAAAAAAATTTAACATATCACTCCAATCCTCCATAAACTTCACTGGCTCCCAGTTTCAGAACGCATCCGCTACAAAATTATCTTAATGACTTTTAAAGCCCTGCATGGCCTCACACCTGTTTACCTCTCCAACCTGTTGCACCCTCACGTTCCATCGCGTCAGCTCAGGTCCTCTAACTCTGGTCTATTAACCATTCCAAGACACAGATTCTCCACTATGGGTGGCAGATCTTTCAGTGTTGCTGCCCCCACTCTCTGGAACTCTCTACCTTCCTCTCTTCGCTCCTCTGCCTCTCTTCCTATTTTCAAAGCTCAGCTAAAGACCTTCCTATTCTCTCACTACTTCCACTCTCGCTGATACTCCCAACTCTTCTCTCTTATGTTTGACTATGTTTATGTAAAGCGACCTTGGGTTTGTGAAAGGTGCTATAAAAAATAAACTTATTATTATTATATTATTATTAAATCCTGGTGAGGACTTTTACTTTCTGAACCTGGAATTGACACCTCTCGATTTGAGTGATTGGTTTTGAGGGAAAAGGCTGATTGCAAGACCAGTGAGAGGCTTAGTAAATACTGTTTGGTTTTGTGTTTAATGTTTTATGAAAATGGAGCAAGATTTCAGAAACACACTTTATTGTAGAAGGCATACAATTATTATCCAAAGTGATTGACATGGTAGTTTCTGTTTTGTTCTTAAATCATTTTGTTTTTACATTTTTATTTGTTTATTTATTTGGAATACTTTGAAACTCGGGAGTTTTGGCTTCAAAACTGCTTGTCCCAAAACTCCACCTTCATTACTGATTTGGCTGCAGGTGACATTGTTCCCTTAACACAGAAGTCTCCTTCAGAAAATATGATCTCACTTCCTGTCCCTTTGCCTCTGTTGAATTTGCTGTGGTTGGTGGGTGTATCATTATACATTCTATTGAACAGATCGTCATTACATGTATTGCCTGTATTAAAAATGCCAAGTGCAATGCAGTTGTCATACCGACTGTAGTGAAAAGGAACAGAGAACATAATGGCAAGTTCATCATTAGAACGCTTTTCATTGTTGAGGATTTGGTACATGAGGACCCCTTCAACTCCACGCAATGCACCTGATGTTTTGGTAAATGAACAAGCTTCTTTGGTCTTTTTTTGGATTGTTGGCTGTGGAGGACTGAGACAATATCCACTGCTGTTGTGGACCCTGTATAGGGAGAGAAGGAACTCAGTCAATATGAGGGATTCTGTCACCATTACTCCAGCTGTGTCATGAACAACACTCTAAGATTGTCTGTTCTGAAGCAAAATCACATTTCTAATGTGAACTACCCTCTTGTCTCACCAGCTTTCCTCATCTTGTCCTTACAAATGGTCAAAGTCTAATGTCTTTTCTATTTATCTTCTCAGGCTGTTACCCCATAGCAGCACTGGAATACACACAGTGAAGGTTTAAAAATAATCAGAATTCATTCAATAAATTGTTCATTCCTACTTACCTTGGGTTTCCCAGGGTATATTTGTCACTGAAATTGGAAATTTCAATAACAATATTTCTTCTTGTGTTTATGCTCTGAGATATTTGTTCAGCACTGGTGCCGGTCAAAGATGCCCCAGGAATAACTGCTGATGTGAATGCCATTGCCTGGGGTGAAATGATGAATGAATTAATTAATAATTCTTCAGTAGCAAATGTTACTATTATTAGCAGATACAGCGTAAAGACCAGTGATGGCTTAGTTACCTTGAAAATGTAATCCGATTACAGATTACTCCTTGAAAAAGTAACTTAGTTACATTACTGATTACTTGATTTTAAAAGTAACTACGTTAGATTACAAGTTACTTTAGTAGTTACATTCAGCAGCAAATTAATTTTTTCCAAGACTCACTTTATTGGAAGTGCATTTTTAACAATAACAATGTATCTCCTGACATTTGAATAATGTATCTCCTGACATTACATTTGTGTAGCTGCGCGGTATTATTTGTAAATTCATTTGTAAACGTAATACAAGTGAACTGTTCTGTCAGACAGCTATTTGTTGTGAAACGAAATACAATTACAATTTCAAGCATTTTTAAGTAGGTTACTTTAGCCAAAATTCCAGCACTTTTCAAACCTGGAACACAATGCAACATTAAAATTTATCAGGTAAATGTTCCTTCCCCTGTTTTTGAGGGGTGTTTCTTTACACTACCACATATCGTTACGGAGAACACTGCAAAGAATGATGTGCGGAGTCGAGCGCTACAGTCAGAAGCAAAAGTATAACTGAGCCAAGAAGAAAGCAAACATTTTTATTTTTACTAGGGAAAATAAAAATAGTAACGCACAGTTACTTAGATAAGTAACTTTAATCTGATTACTGGACTGGAAATAGTAACTCGTTATATTACTAGTTACTGAAAAAAGTGGTAAGTTTAGAGTAATGCGTTACTATATATCGCGTTACTGACATCACTGCTAAACAGTCCAACAAACAACAAACAACATTTTCCAGCTTTTTTAACATTTGTTGGACTGACAAGGGAACCTACTGTAAGACAATTAGATGAGAACCAATGCTGTTATGAGCTTAGACATTCTCTGTAGTATCTGTAGTAACAACCCATCAAAATATACTCTGCAGTATCTAAATGTACATTTTAGTATCTGGATATACACTCTTCCCACTAAAATTCTCACCCAGTGTGACTATGTGATATCCTGTTTTACCCTCACTTATAAAATGCACACCAACAATTACATTTTCACTACTTGGAAAACTCTTCAAACCAAAGCAAACATTTTAGACAAAAGTGTAAATTATTATAGGACAAGTTTGAAAATATTACTACTGTTAGCACTGCTAACCCTGGACAAGATTAGTTCCAGCTTGTGTGTATAATTGTCTAACAGCTGCTAACCAAGCTGATAATCAGTTCAGAGGAGCTGTGAAAACTATTAGATATGATAAATATCAAAACTATAATTAGCAATTAGCCCTATACAGTAAACAGCCCATCAAAAATAGTATAATTTTTGTTAGAAGTAATCTACTTACTGAACGGTTCATTTGATTTCAATATGAGGTCAGCCCAAAGGACTGAAGCAACGATTCCAGATAATGGTTAACAGTTTAAGAACATTCACTCTGCAGGTTACACGGCCAACTGGGTGACTGAGTTCAGCAGCACAACATCACATTTTTGTTCTTGCCCCAGGACACACCTACAAGCCACATCACGTCACTGGTACCTCTGTGGCATTGCCAGACTCCTCTTCCTTCTCCTCCCCTCCCCTCCCCTCCCTCCTCTTTTCTGGCCGCCAATCAGTGCTGAATCTGCCCATTGATGTTACAGTTTTTCTCTATTGCTTAAACACATTTCACGATACTGCCCCTCATTTTTCACAAACTCTAAACACAAACACTTTTCTAAAGCTACATACACACAACCTCACAGTCTCTTTTCAAAACCAACCCATCACACCAAAACAGTTGCTCATATGCTCAAAACCAACCCATCACACCAAAACAGTTGCTCATATGCTCAAAAGCAAACTTTTACACCACAATACTGCTCAAGGCCTGCAAACATGTACACACTACTGAGCATCATTAACCACATTACCAAAAATATTGAAAACACAATTTTCAAAGTGTGAGACTGTTCTTTTTACAGTTTCACAACTGCCAGGATGCATTTGAGCAACCCTTATTTATTCTCAAGTATTGGGCATTTACTATAGATTTGTGCATTTCATAGGAATAATGAATAATGCAGAAAATGCAGTAATATCACAACTCAATGCAGAAATGAGTACTGTAAACTCCATGGAGAATCCATTACACACAATAGATACAGTAGGCTACAGTAACAATCCAAAACAATGTTCAGGGTGCGATTTCTGTAAATTGTAAATTGACACAGTATGTTGTATGTTGACACTGAAATCATTGGACGGCATTACGTCGTCGGGCTGGGTCGGGCCACAGGACCTCATCAACGTCACAGGCAATATTGTCCATAGCCAAACAACGTGGGAAGAACGCCCTGGCATGCCGCACCCAGCCTTGGAATGCCTCCACAGCCACATCATCACAGGCCAGGTCCATAGCACTGAGAAGGTTCTCTCTGGTGTAAGGTTGGCGCTCATAGACCTTCCACCGCCATGATGAGAAGAACTCCGCTATTGGGTTAGGAATGGAGAGTAGGGTGACAGACACACATTAATAAATTGCTGGTTGATGTTAAACCACTCTGACCTGGATGCTGCGAAGGAAACTAACATTGTCCCAGGGGATGATATATATGGGAAGATCAGCCAGCCCAGGATTCTGCTGGTCGTGGTGATCAGCTGGCCCAGCATTCGGGTGGTCATTGTCATGCAAAACATCTCTGAGCTCTCCTAGGAAAGTGAGGAGACGCTCAGTGTTGTAGGCACCAAGTTCAGCATGCCGGTGGAGAAGCCCTCTAGAACTCATTGCAGCGCAGAGAGTGATGTTTCCTCCACGTTGGCCGGGCACATCAACGATAGCTCTCCGTCCTATGATGTTACGGCCTCTCCTCCTCCTTTTGTTGAGGTTGAAGCCAGCCTCATCCACAAATATAAATTCATGGGGTCTGGCCATGGACTCCAACTCGAAGATCCTCTGTGGAAACAAAAAGCGTTTTCAGGTGTTCAGACAGACAGTCAATACAGCACATTACAGTACGATAGTATAGTATTGCATGTAAAGTACTGTAGGCCACCGTGTACATGGATTTTACTGTACTTACTTGCACATACTGGTGACTAGGGCTGGGTATCGATTCAAATTCCAAGAATCGATCAGATTCCGATTCTGAAGATTAAGAATCGATTTATTTCGATTTAATCCGATTTAATCGATTCGATCCGATTCAATCCAATTCAGGGTTTAGTGTTATTAAAAATGTATTTGAGCTGTTTCCTGACTATGTACAGAAGCAACATGTTAAAACTAGTATTATATCAATATTAATCAGCAAATAGTTACTGATAGTTGGTAGTTACTGATGGCTGGAAGACTGATGAAAAGGGTCATCATAAATTTACCTTCAAGAAAGGTAATCCAGGACAATAAACAGAGGACATCTTTGAGGTGTCTATATCTGCAACAGTGGACTCCTACTGGGACACTAACCAGTGCATTATTATTATGATTGAAATAATTAAGAAGTCACCCAAAAGCTGTTGCTACCAAATGCATTTTTATTTTAAAAGTGCTCACACTTAAACTGAAAGTATAAAATGTAAACGTGTATTTTTCTTTAAAGTGAGAATATAAGAACAGAACTGTCACGTTACGGTCCCCGACCCCTCCCTGTTGGGCGTGTGTTAACGTTGTCTGCGTCTGTAGATCTCCGTGGGTGCGGGTGCGTCTTGTGATAATCCTCACCTGTGACTCGTCTCGTCATCACGTGGGGTTGATGTGGTTTGTCTATTTAATGTGCGTTCGCGCAGCGTCCTGTGCTCGTCGTTGTTTGAGTCACACATGTTCTATGTAAACGTGTTTTATGTGCGCTGTCTGCGCTTCGGTAAATGTAATAAACTTAACGATTTGGAAAGTGCAAAGGATTCTGTCTCGTCCATCGCCTTGCGCCCAACGTTACAAGAACATTTTAAACTTTTTTTAAACTGTAAAAACACTGGGTAAACGGTCAGTGACACGGACTAACTGTAAATAGTCACTGACACTGGATAAACTGTCCTTCTGTTTTTAGATTTCCGATTTGACTATCGTCGTTACCGTCACTGTCCGACGCCATGTTGTTTTACAGTTAGTTAGACCGAGCGCGCCTGCGCGAATTCAGTGACGAGGCGGGGGTAAAAGTTAACTAAAAAATCGATCTTTGGACGTACGAATCGATTATCAGATCATCATATGCGAATCGATTCTGAATCAGAAAATCGATTTTTTCAACACAGGCCTACTGGTGACGTAGGTGTTTTATTCTGTCAGAGTTGCGCTCAAAGGCCTGCTTCATGCATACACTCTGGCACTTGAGGACTGTCTATGGTTGTCAGGCTGACATTGTCAGTGTCCACAATGAGGACCTCTTGGGCTGGTGTCGATCTGGAAGGCCTCCCACCTGCAAATGGCAATCTTTCAACTCTAGAGAAACAAACATTTATGTTTGGTCAGAAATGATCCTTGCAGTACACACTTTTACTGTAACCATGATTTCACTTGTCTGTATGTAGGTGAACTCCACTATAGTACTGTATACTGTAAACATCTAGTGTAGAGTAGGGACTAAAAACCTAGTACATACAGTACCTGTTGTGTTCTCTGAAGGCCCGAATAATGATGGCCACTGAGAATCTGCTGAGGTTCGGTTGGACTCGTTGTCCCGCTTCGGTCATTGTCCTGCCGTGGACAATGACATGGTCAATGACTGTTGCTCTCATTTAATCTGTAATGAAAATGCGTTGTCTAGCTTGCCCACTTCTCCTCTCCCTCCTTGGCCTGCTCCTCTTTGGCCTGCTCCTCGCCCTCTCTGGCCCACTCCTTGACCTGCTCCTCTCTGGCCCACTCCTTGACCTGCTCCTCTCTGGCCCACTCCTTGACCCGCTCCTCTCTGGCCCACTCCTTGACCCGCTCCTCTCTGGCCCACTCCTTGACCCGCTCCTCTCTGGCCCACTCCTTGACCCGCTCCTCTCTGGCCCACTCCTTGACCCGCTCCTCTTCCTCCTCTGACATGAACTCCTCTTCTTCTGCCTTGATCATCCATTTGTGTTTGGAACCTTCAGCAGACTGACTTATATAGGTGTGGTCACATCATTTGCAACATGTGTTTTCAATTATGAGTCGTTGTGTTTACTGAATGACACCAGGTATGTTGATTGTGTTCAGGTTTTGCTGACTGTGGGTGGCATTTTGCATCACATGGGCTTCACAATGCATATTGGAGCAGAGATATATGCAAAATGTGTTTTAGCAAGGCAAAATGTGTTTAGAGTTTTGAGAAAAAGGGGATGGGTTTTGTGAACAGTGTCTACAGGTGAATTGTGTTTGTGGTTGTGGCAAATGGGGGGGTAGTTTTACTAAATGTGTTTAGGTAACTGGTCATTTTGTTTAGAGTACTGGGTTTTGTGTTTTGGCAATAGAGAAAAACTGTAATGGAGTTTAACAGGTTTTGTCAAGATGAGGTATTTTACAGGGTTCTGGTATGCAGATGGCATGATCACTTTCTGTTCCCTGCCTGCTTTTATGATTGGGTTTGACGTAGAAATTGACCTTTAATCTAGCACATCAGCATTCCTGCAGTCCTGTGGTCTTTATTGTACATGTTCACTGTTTTTAATAAATGTGACTGTGCACGTATCCTCTGATTTGTATTATATTTATATATATTAGTTTTTCTCAGTTGCTAAAACACAAAACTCTGTTGTCTGAACCAAATTATCAGTGTTCTAAACCCTTTTACTGAAATTGTCACACATTTTGCAGAACCATAAACATATTTTACCTAGGTAGTCACAACAGGTTCACCCTTTTGTCAGAACCTTAAGCACTTTTCACCTATTTAGACACAATTTACAAATGTATTTTCACAAACTAAAACACATTTTGCACTGTGATGCACTTGGGTTGCATAATGGCAAGCACATGTAGCAAAAGTGAAACTCAAATAAAGCACAAGTGTCACAACTTAAACACAGCCACTCTTGCAGTTTTTCTCAATTGCTAAAACACAAAACTCTGTTGTCTGAACCAAATTCTCAGTGTCCTAAACCCATTTATTGAAAGTGTCATCCATTTGGCAGAACCTTAAGCACTTTTCACCTGTTAAGACACAGTTTGCAAACACATTTTCACCCACTAAAACACATATTGCACTGTGATGCACTTGGGTTGCATAATGGTAAGCACAGGTAGCAAAAGTGAAACTCAAATAAAGCACAAGTGTCAAAACTTAAACACAGCCACTCTTAAATGATCATACATGTGGCTAATGATGTGAATAACCCAATATAAGGGGTGCGGGAAATTTTCGATTCTTAGATGCATCTCGATGCGCAACGTGGACGATTCAGAATCGATTCACAAATGACAACAATCGATTGTCTAGACGTTGGCTCTAACTGAGAACGTAATGAACGGAACATAAAGAGCAGAACTCAGAAGAGCGGAGATGTTGCACCCGGACAGTCTGTGCTGCGCACATAACAAAGACGCATGATGGAACAGCAGTAAATCCAGCCGGCACCCTCTGCACTAAAAGCTAGTGTGTGGAAGCACTTCAGCTTCTACAAAGTCAAAGGGAACACATCCATTGACAAGAGCTACACCATATGCAAGTTGCATCAAACAAAGCTCAAATAATTTGGAAACACGACAAACATGAGGAACCATATTACACGTTTCCACCTAGAGGAGGCTGAAATAACAACTGTTGCAGCAGACAGTGTACCATTGAAAACCCTCTTATTTAGTTTAGCGTTTGATAATTAATATCCCCCCTTAGATAAATGTACAGATCCAGGGGTTCACAGGCGAAGGGTTTTATGGTAAACTGGGGCGCTGGTGCTGTCATCCTGTCACTGCTCGTGGTCACTCAAGTTTGTTGACAGTGCAGTGGACGGATGCCATTGTCTCAGGATGCCCCCAAGCCTGTGTTACCTTCTGGTTCTGCCTTTTTTTTTAGCTAGGCTGTAATAGTTTAACTTAATGCCGGAGTTGCTGCCACACTCCAGAAATGTGTTTAATTTCACCTGTCCTGTATATGTCCCCATGCAGCGCTAATTTTCCCTGTTTCATTTCTCCACATGGTGGCCCGCCTGCTTGAGATGAGGGAGTTTTTCCTTGCCACTGTCGCCAGTGGCTTGCTCACTGGGGGCTAGGACCCGGCACTTGTAAAGCTGCTTTGTGACAACAACTGTTGTAAAAAGCGCTATATAAATAAAATTTGATTGATTGATTGATTGATTGAGCATGCATTATCAAAACTTGCACCCAACTCGGAAACTTTCTCAACTTTCATGGCTAAGAATTCGCGTTCGTATTCAGATGTTGAGAACCAGGGCTTTTGCGCCCCGCTGCACACATTTGAGCCGAGATACAGTGTCCCGTCTAGGAGATATTTTACTTATACAGCGATCCCCACACTTTACAACATGACCAAAGCTGGAGTCACTCAAGAAACCAGGTACTTCCGCTCTATCTTGTGATGTGTGGACTTCCATTGCCACAGAATCGTATGTCACTGTAACTGGCCATTTTATCACCAATGAGTAGCAACTACAGTCACATGTACTCCAAACAAGGGCAGTGAACGAGCCATACAGGTGCAAATATTGCCGAGCTGTTAAAGAATGCAGCAGAAGAATGGCAGATCGCTAAGAAAAAATTAGTTTTAGTGACTGATAACAGGGTTGTTGCTGCTGAATAGGGAAATTCTTACATGTGAAATGCTATGGCCACACACTAAACCTGGCAACTCAGCGAGCACTCAAGTTGCCCACTGTGTCTAGGATACTCGGGAGGATAAGACGCATCACTACTTTTTTCCACCGCAGCTCTGTTGCAAAACACTAGCTTGAAGAAAAACAGAATCTAATTGGACTACCAAGACAAGCTGAAAACAGACGTGGGTACCAGGTGGAACAGTGCATACGAGATGGTCGAAAGATTTTTGGAGCAGCAGCCTGCAGTCTATGCTGGTTTACTGTCTCCTCAAGTGAGGAGAGGAGAGTCTGACATCTGTACTCTCAGTGAAGCAGACATCTCAAATGCAGAGGATTTTGTTAAAGCCAATGAAAGATGCAACTCCTCTATTGTCAGAGGAGAGCAGCACCATCTGTTTGATTGCACCTATGCAAGCTCAACTCATCCAGAACACTAAAGAAAGTGCTGGAGAATCAACTATGGTCCAGGAGATAAAGCAGGCCATCAATAGAGACCTCAACAAGAGATGTATCAGTGAGCAGGAGATACCTATGAGCAGTGAGCAGGAGATACCTATCTGGAGAGGAGAGAGTGGAGATGTATGGAAGAGTGATTTCTGAGGATTCATCACTAGAGGTAATTCTAGCCTGTGTATCACTACAGGCTTAAAATATTCATCCACTTAATTTATCAAATAGATTAAATAGCAAATATTCCATTCAAATAAAATAAAATATTTTCTATACAGGGTTTGATTTTGCGTAAGGATGACTAAAATTGCATTTTGTTAAAAAAATTAATTGTAGTTTGAACTGAAAATATTGACTTTTTGTATTCAGGCTTTTGTGTTTACCTGTTCTTCCCATTGTGTTTACCTATAGACCCATAGTATTGTTAACCGTGTAAATCCTGTAAAGCTGCTTTGTGACAACATGTGTTGTGAAAAGCGCTATATAAATAAATTTGACTTTGACTTTGACCTACAGCAAGAAGTGAGCTTAGAAGAGGAGGAAACCCCAGAGCACAATGCAATGAAGGAAGAAGACACTCCAGACACTAAGGAGAAGCAACAAAGCCCTACTCCCAAAAGGCTAGCATGTTCACTGCTAAATAATTTGCTGGGGCATAACTTTACTGATGCTGGAGTCCAGCAAATGCCCATGTCTGTCTATGACATAGTAGAGGAGGAAGTGACCAAGTACTGTATTGCTCCATCACTCCCTCTCTCTGAGGACCCTCTTAACTGCTGGAAGAAAAATCAGCAGATATTTCCTCTGATATCCAGGTTGGCCAAGAGATATTTGTGTATTCCTGGCACTAGTGTTTCTGCAGAGAGAGTGTTTTCTACGGCAGGAGACATTGTAACAGCCCAGCGCAGCACCTTGCATCTGAACATGTAGACCAACTCCTGTTCTTACATAAGAACTTGTACATTAGCACTCGTTAGCTAAGTACATTTGCATTACCACACACTGACCAGATGTCACTGTGGTCTATTTTGCATTTTATTATTTTTTTGTATGACTTTAATTATTGTTTAGCTTTAACATTATAGTATGCTGTAAAAAAAAATCTGAGTATCCACAGAGTATATCTATAATGCAGCCATAAGAAGTGACCCAGTATCTGACTCTCCAGTCTGCAGATGTTAATTTAGATACATATTTTTTTGTATGGAGGCTGTTTTTTGATTTGGTATACAGAAAACTTTGTCTGAGGAATTTCATCCTCAATATTTAGTCTGAAATCTTGGAATCTTTATTTTTATATAAGGAAGGTGTTTAAGTTATTAGCTATTCAAAATATGCTGAAGTGTACAAGCATTATTTTTTTATTAGAGCTGATGGCACAGAATTCTGAATTTGTGTATGAAAAGTTGTTTGTGATTTTGGTAAATTTCTGATTTTGTCTGAGGAGTTCTATTCCCAGGATATTGTTTTAAGTCAGCTGCTAGCACATAATTCTAATCTTGTGTGGACGCTGTGGTTTTGGTACCACAAATTTGTTTGTTGTTTGCACATGTTGGTTAAGAGTTGGAATTTGCTGAAATCTGTTAATTTACTACAAACATGCTGCTACAGGTGCACTTTTTCAGTTTGTATTTCTTTGTTCAGTTCTCTGGAAGGTGTGGCCTTGTACTTGCCATATTGCCTTCATTTGATTTAATATAAATATAAAATAAAATGAAAGTTTTAAAATGGAAATAAAATTGAAGTTAATTCATCATGGATTGCTTCTACCAATCGTTTTATAATTTAGATAGATAATCATTTTATAATTTAATCGCAGACCTCTGAATTGTAATCAAATCGAATCGTAGAGTGCTTGGAGATTCCCACCCCTACTTAAAATACTCAATAAGCTGAATAAAATATACCCATCTATTTCTTACCTAGTGATTTATACGTTCTAGAAATCTAATTCTTACACCTACAGTGGTGTGTCTGGTGTGTGAGCTACCATAGGCCCTGTGGTCTGAGGCCCCCCGAGATCTCTGGTAGTCAGAGACCCCTGGCCCCTCTGTCTATCGTCCAGCACGATGGCCTGCCCGCTCCCCACTCAGAGATTGCAGGTGCCTCTAGTGTTAGAAGGGAAACGCTGCCCCCGTGTGGCCTTGTGCTGCATGGTCATGGACAACGTGTGTTCCAGTTGTGTGCGTCAAAGCTTTCTGCAAGGGCAGAGGCGAGTCTCTCAATACAATAATGTAACGTATAGTGTTTGTTACAGTATTTGTAGAGTCACTGTTGCCAACATTATTTCAACTCCTGAATCAGAATTACTCACCAAATGTACTCAGGACTACAACTGTACAGATCATGAGAACATGATCAAAAATAAAATATCTAATATCACGTAAGTGTAAACAAACAAGACAATAATTGCTACGCAATTAACAACCCCAAGAGGTTAGATCTGCTTTTGGAAATGAATCTACACACCATTTGCACAATCCAATTTATTATTTAATTGCAGGTATTGATAATCATGACATTTGATATCAGCTTTTCTGCGCTTTCTCTATATCTCGCCCACTCATCAGAATAATCTCGACTTAAGATACCGAGACTTAAACATAGGTGACTGAAGGTTAAAAGTAGACAATGACTTCACCGGTTATAAGATTAGCTTAATCGCAAATCAACATGAATCTGAAAGCGTTTAAAACTTCCGGCCAGAATACCGCGGAAATTTGTAAGATGACACGCTTTACCTAAAACGGGCACGCGGAGGATAATAAAGGTAAGAATATAGCCAAATAAAATACTTCATATTTTATCACTTAGGAAAAATGTTGATATGTCGTTGTTGCTTATAACGTAAGCTAATTATCAAACAATGTAAAGGTGTGTTTTACATGTTAGCCTATAGGCCTATTACTTTTTTTTTCTTTTTATAAAACTGCTAACCCCTCTTTCCGTGTCTATCCGTATGAAATATTTTTTTAATTTCGACAAACAGAAAAAGATGTCAGATGCAATTAACAGTAAGTAAAAACTTCACGATACAATTCTTTAAACTTTCTAGCCTGGTTAACCTAGAATACGTTTCATGCGCTGCCTGAGAGACGTTCGCTTAAAACACTGTTTCCTGTTGGTTTCTCGAACCGTGTAATGGTTACCACAGTCCAAAAACATGGAAGTTAGGTGAATTGGTTACCCTAAAATCTGTGTGTGAATGACTGTATGTCCAAATGCCTATCAATTTCCTTCATGCTCAATTGTAGTCTATTTTAATGTTATATTTTGAATATAGAAAAGGTTCATTAAGAGATTAAATACATAAAAAGAAGTGTCAATTGTGTGTTTTTCTTAAACAGATGAATTTAGGCTCATGGGACCCAGAGATGAACAGGCTGCTCTTGGCTCTGCTGCTACTCTCTCCTGTCACCTGTCTCCTGAAACCAGTGCTGTTGCCATGGAGATCAGGTGGTTTAAGGGGACAGACTGTGTTTGTCTCTATAAGAACGGACAGGTGACAGAGGGGAAGGGCTACGAGGACAGAGTGAGTCTGTTCACGGAGGAGCTGAAGAGAGGAAACGTCTCCTTACAGCTGAGAGACTGCAGAGAGTCTGACATAGGACATTACCTGTGTCAGGTGACCAGCGGAGACAGAGCAGAGGAGGTCACAGCGAGAGTGTGGTGGCGTAGGTGTTCCAAACTGAATTCTACATAAACACAGTGTGAACACCAATGAGACCAGATTAGAAGATAAAAAAGAAACTGGAATGGACCCACGCCTTTGATTTTGAGATGAAAACAGCACCTTAGTATAAAATATTTTCAGAAAATTAAGAATAAAGTCTTCATTTAAACTACACTATTTTATGAAAAACACTACAAAACTAAAAAAGTGCAGTCACATATTTCTCAAATCTGAGCCGTTGGCCAGTAACTATAACCATTGCACAGCTTGTCTGCACACATACGTGTATGATTTAATATATTATACAAACATAGTGTTCACCACTTATCAGAAGGCTGCACTGGTAAAGTGATGCAGTTTGAGGGTTTGTGGGATGTGTCACTTCCTGTTCAATTTCCGTTGGCTGCAAGACAAAGATTATTGCACGATACACCGTGCTTTGCTGATATCTCCCCCTTGTTATGGGCTGAAGTGACACCTGTTACCAAAGCAACAAGTCTGACAGTCAAATTTGGGTATTAAATGTAAAACAATGAAGTGTAAAAGTTCTGAATACTGTGTTGAGTTGGTCCTTTCCTAAAACATAACAACTACTGATCTGATTGTATTAAATGCACTCTCACAGTTTGGATTAACAAAACAGACAGAGGTTTGGTATTGTACATTGTAATAAATAAGGTCAGATAGCCAGAACACAAAGACATCTGTTACAAATTACGTTACAGCCTAATTTTTACAATTTTGTCCATTACTTCATACAGGTCCTCTTAGAAAACTGAGCAGGATTGCTGTGGTAAGCCAATAAGTGCTAACACTATAACAGTGCTAACAACATAACAGTGCTAACACTATAACAGTGCTAAAACTATAGCAGTGCTAGCACTATAACAGTGCCATTTAATGGCAACTGTTGCCTTTGTGTACCTTATAAAACTATTAATTAAGAATTTTAATACTTATTAATTTTGTGTGGTGCATAGTATTCTTATGTGGCCTAAATCCTTATTTTTCATAGTTTAGTTTAAGAAAAATGAAAAAAAAAATCATAATTCAAAATAGGTTATATGTCCTGCACATTACAATTTCTTTTTGCAGTGACATTGTGCAGCATTTTTGTTAATGCTGTAATACATCAGTACACACCCACCCCAGTTTTGTAAGTTTAGTTCCCTCAGAACTATCAGTGGTAGAAAGTAAATAGTCCAACACCCCACCCAAAATAGCAATGAGATTCCCACACACCCAGCTAAACTCTGGTACATGCAGCCAAAAAGGAAATCTCAGTCGTTTACACAAGTAAACATCTTCCACGTAAATATATATATATATATATATATATATATATATATATATATATATATATATATATATATATTTATATTTATATTTAAATAAATAAACACACAGTATATATATATAAAATATATATATAAGTTTGTTTTGTAGTTCAGGACTTTGCGACTATAATCTGATTCTCTTTTCCAGTGTGGAGTCATTCCTCATATCAGCATTCAGCAGGTGAGCTCATTTCTGCGACATCCTTCCAGCTACGTGTAGCAGATTTCCCAGCTGTTAAAGGTTGACTTGCAAAAAACTCTTGAGAGAACATGTTCATACACATTCATACACACTGGAGCACCTGTTACAGTCAATCTGGGTGGGCGGTATAAATGCTGGGGTGTAGATTGTAGGTCAGCATGGCCATCTCTGCAATAACATACTCATGTAAATATATATGGTGGACATGATGTAAACAACATTCATGTTGTTCTTCACGTCCACAGTGGGGAAGAAAATGGACAGTGGAGGAGAGACAGAAAATGAGGGAGTCGGCCATCCTAACGGGTGAGTTCAGAACAGAAAAAGACTCATTAAATCTCTCCGAATGAATAAATACTTAACTATTTCTTATCTAATATTTATTAAACTATATAAAATACAGTGCAGGCCAAATGTTTGGACAAACCTCATTCAATGCATTTTCTTTCGGTGTGGCGGGGTGGCTAGTGTAAGTTGTTGACGGGGGGGGGGGGGGGGTGTGTGGCGAGTGTAAGTTGTTGATGGGGGAGATGTAAACTGAACACAAATTAAGTAATATATCGCGATCGATCGATCGCCAGTGGTTGGCGAATTACTAACGCGTCAAGTATAAACCTAGCTTTAGACGTAACAGTCTCAGCAAGAGCAACACCTGTTAAAATAAGTGGGGGGACAGTGTCAAAAATATATTAACAAAATAAAATATTTTAATACCTGTTTAAAACAAGTGGGGGGACAGCGTCCCCCTGCGTCGCCCCCACTACACCCCTGGGAGTTATGTACTTAACAAAAAAGGGTGAAATAACTGAAAACATGTTTTATATTCTAGTTTCTTCAAAATAGCCACCCTTTGCTCTGATTACTGCTTTGCACACTCTTGGCATTCTCTCAATGAGCTTTAAGAGGTAGTCACCTGAAATGGTTTTCAGGTTTGCCTTATCAGGGTTAATTAGTGGAAGCTCATTGAGAGAATGCCAAGAGTGTGCAAAGAAAACACGTTGAATGAGGTGTGTCCAAACTTTTGACCTTGTCTACATATTTTTTGTATCTTGTGAATTTTGTTATTTCATGATACACTGATTCTGTGCTTTTTAGCTATATTTAATAAACTAAATGATCCAACCTTTTCAGAATATAAAACAGACGTGAAAAGTCTCATGAAGGAACTTACACAGAAGCACAGCGCACTGGAGAAAATCGAGCAAGAACTGCAAAGCACCAGAGCAGAGCTGGAGCGGGTGGTGGCAGAGCTGCGGGACACGAGCAAGCAACTGCAGGACACGAATGTCCCGCGGGGACAGCACCCTGACCAGCCTGATGAGACATTTCTAATGGAAACAAGCCAGCCCGTCCAGCAGGAAGATGGACGTCAACAGGAGAGCAGCAGGAGGCTACAGGACAGGATAGATCCAGAGTCCTTTAAGTGTAATACTTTATATTCAAATGCTTAATCTAAAATGTCACCAAATTGTCTGAATTTCTTTAACATTTGATTTAATAATCACAAAAGCAAACAAATAACTTGGATTTATTTCCACTGCAGATATAAAGTCCTCTAGTCCAGACTTTCCAGTGAGTGGAGAATCCTCCAGTCCAGACTCTCCAGTGCCGGTTCCTGTACCAGAACTCAGGCTGGTGCTGCTGGGGAGGACTGGGGCTGGGAAGAGTGCAGCAGGAAACACCATCCTGGGCAGAGAGGAGAGGAGCCAGGCTGCTACATCTACACTCCCCCAGCAGAGTGAGAGCAGACAGGGAGAGGTGGCTGGGAGGAAGGTGACTGTGGTGGACACTCCTGACTGGTTCTGCCCTGAACTCTCTCTGGAGGAGGTGAGACAGGACGTGGGACTCTGTGTCCGGCTGTCTGCCCCAGGACCCCATGCCTTCCTACTAGTAATACCAGTGAAGCAGCCTGCAGGAGAGGAGAGAGGGATGCTGGAGAAAATGGAGGAGATGTTTGGAGAGAGATGTTGGAGGAACACCATGATCCTCTTCACTGTTACTGAGGAAGAGCAAAATCCTGAACAGTTCATTCAGTCAGGAAGCCAAGAGGTCCAGACACTTGTGGAGAAATGTGGGAACAGGTTTCACTGTCTCAACATTCAGGAGAGTGGGGATGGGTCTCAGATCTCAGAGCTGCTGGAGAAGATAGAGAAGATGGTGGAAGGAAAGAGAGAGATATTCTACAGTAGTGAGATCTACCTGGAGACAGAATCTCAGATCCGAGAATTGAAAATAAAGATAATTAGGCAAAAAGAAAAGAAAAGAAAAGGGGAAGAGAGAGAACTGAAAGAGAAACTTGACAAGGAGATCCAGAGATCTGTAAAGAAAATGGAAGAAATGATTTGTGAGCAAGAAAATGATGTTAGGCAACTTCAGTGTCGAACAGCCGAACTTGAAAAAAGCCTAAAAGAAGAAAAGAATGAAGAGATAAAAGAAGGAATTGAATGTGATCTGCAAAGAGAAGTGGAGAAGATCACTAAATTAGAGAGTATGATTAACATACTGAGAGAAAAGTATGAGTGGGAGAAAAATGAGCTGGAAGTGAGACACAGACAGGAGATGGTGAAGATCAGTGAGACGTATGAAGCAGAGTCTGGGCTCCAAATAGACAGGGACTTTCTGAAGACCATCCTACCTGAGATCCAACAGATAATTTTGGTGTCAAAGTACAAAATGCAGGAACAGTTCAGTAGCCAGATGGAGGAGAAGGACAGAGACTTAGAGATACTGAAACAAAGACTCAGAAAGGATGTGTGTCAGGCAGCTAAGACAAGCACTGCTCAGACAGAGACGAGAGACTCGGGACAACAAACACAAGAAGTAGAAGAAGAGTCACCAATGAAAACTCAGAAGACAGTAGAAAGAAACGAAGAGGAACAGCAATGAGATCTACATGGAGACGGATGATGACCGTGTGAAATAATAAAGCTGAATATGGAGTAAGGACAAAAGAGATCAGAGAAGCACATGCAGAAGAGACCATGATGGACAGAAAGGAGAAACATCATGAACTTTTGAGAAATTGTTCTGAAACTGATAAAAAAAGGTTTAAAAAAAGAAAAGCTATTAAACTGCAAAGCATTACTTCATTGTAATGTTGAAAAGTACCTTAGCACATAACTAAAATATCTTACTGTCTATGACTTTATGATGTGATTTCATGCCAGTTAATGTTTGCACAGTGTATCATCTGTTATCAGGTGTATTTGTGTAGAAATATGAACAGGAATAAAACAAATTTTAAACTACCTTATTGGTTCTTGTAATAGTTGTTCTCCATTGATGGTATCAGTGATCTTTCCTGGTGTGTGATTGAATGTAATAGATTGTACCTGTGTTCCTTATAAAGCAACCTTCGATATGTTGAAAGGCGCAATATTAAAGTGTAGCTGGTACCACCCGGTCTAGGTCAGACGGATAACAAGAAAAATAAAAAAATAGAAAATGACCCTAACGATTAGATTAATAAGAAGAAACCAACAACCACTTAGCATTTTCAAAATATATATTTGAATAAATTTAAATGCAAGATGTTACATGCATAGCTCCGGCTGTGCTTCAGGTAGGCCCATGCTGAAAAAAGGAAGAGAAAACCAAAACAACAAAATAATCACCAGCGTGCCCTACCAGGTGCTAACCAACTCAATAAAATTATAATTTTAACTACAAATCCATGATAATCATAATACTAATGAACCAACATACACCAAGTAAAAAGAAACAATCACCACACCCGGGACCAAGAGCAATTTAACAATGCTTTTTAATGGATTGCTGATACACAACAAAGTCTCGCAAATGGGAGAACAAACGAGAAGAGCCTGACACTCTCTCCTCCGTCCACACCCCAGGGAGCCTTTTGTAGCCGTGAACTTGAGTCCGACACGCCCAGAAACACATGATGTCATAATCACACACAGGTGCTCCTGTAAGAGATCGTTACAACACTCCACACAACTCATGACATAACAGTAGCATAGCAGTTCAACATCAGGGTAGTATTTATTATCATTGTAACTCTGATAATAGGACATAAAGCACTATGTAATCTGTATTTAAGAAGGTGCTCTACAAATAATGTTACTACTATTAGTAGTATAACTGACATACTAGCAGCTTTTGACATACTGACATACTAGCAGCTTTTATCCATACAATTCTTGTAACTATGTGCTAGATAGTAAATGACTGATGTATAAGGTGTGCTTGAGCTGCAAGTTTTTTAAAAGGAAGTTGATTAATTTTGGTAAGATCATCTCCCTCTCCCTCATTATTTACTGCAAACTCGAAAAAGAACATTAAACATCTAGAAAAATTCTATGTTAATAAACTGCACAGTTTATGAATTCAAGTGCAGAAGGATGAGCCTCTTTTTTTATTATTCTTCATAACTAATAACATGGTGGGCTATTTCTTGATCTGGTCTGCTGTTTTCAGTTCATGTCCTCCATTTTCTCACACGTCTTTGCTCTCACAACCCTTTTTTCTATTCATCTTTGGTCTCTTCTTTCTCAGATGAGTAAGACCTGTGTGCTGGTTGCCCATGGTGACATGTGTCCTTTGCATCTGTGGTACACGAGAGGCTTGTGAATTTTGATCAACCTGTATCACATCTCATGAAGATGTTTTCCACTATTTCACAAATGTTGTGAGTAACATCACAATGGCTGGTGATGATGTCGGTGAACACCTGGTGCACTTTCCTGAAGATCAAGATCATGAACATATATTGCTACAGGTTATTTTAGCCTATTGCCTCAGAGAAACTTACTGTCTTACACTCTAAATGTTGGTAAGACATTCAGCGTGTTACACAGCAGTGAGAAGGGAGCTGGAGTGAATCAATCTGTTCAAATCCAAAATGTGAAAGTGAAAGTCACGTAGTTCCTTCCTGAATGGGGGTACAGCAGGCAGAGAGCGCGTGTGAGTATCTCTTGTGTTAGGAATGTGCGGTGGCACTGGATATACAGCCAACTGGAAAGATGACGATATCACACCTGAAGTAGAACTGTTTGTATAAGCCGTGAAGAGGTAGGAACTGGTGTCGTTTGAAATAATGCTCTTTGAACCAACAGAAATATATCTGGTCTGAATGGTCGATTAACTTTGTTCACCTTTGTACACTGAAAAATGAAGTCATCTTTGACTGTGTTTTCAGATATTTGAGCAACTCCTATTTTAGTTTATTCTTAGAGTAACGACGTAAGCTACATAAGGTGACCTTGAGTTAGAATATAAAGGAGAGGCTCCATCTTGAACTGTGAGCAAGACCCTGTTGTTTATCTGAATATGCAAATATACAGTCAATTTATGAATATGGCTAATTTGATTGTTTTTCGCTATTCGTCAGTGTTTGTGTGTTTGTCGTCATTATCTTTTTATCATTACATGACAATAACACAAGGGGGGAAATTTTTATTTAAAATGTGACATTTTGTCACGGTGAGCAAGCCTGGCAGGCACCAGAGGGCACACAGCACACACTCACACACCCAGTCACTCCCCCGGTCCCAATCACCAAATTATTAACACCTGGCCACCTCAGCATAAGAGCCCACAGGTCATCAAGTCCAGTGCTGCACATTGTTGAGTCTTCGCCATTGATTACGCGTATCCTGCTCTCTGGACTTGCTGAGTGCCGCCCTTATCTCCATTGACACCTTATAGTCGAAGTATTTCTGTTCTGTGCACCATGGACATTAAAGCCTTTAGTCTACAGCCGTTACCTCCTGCTGCCTCTATCCCCACGTCACACATTTAAACATGATTGAAGTTTTGAAGCAATAATTAACTGGTAGTAATCTGCAACACTTAAAAACTTATTCATCAAGTTGAAATTGTTATTCGGTTATTTGGTTTGCTACTGGTTTCACCCAGCTTTGCCCACTTTTAATTTATTTTGTGCCTTTTACAACATAAAAATTTAAATTTTATAGGATGATGTAATAAACATTTCCAAATCAATCACGACAATATTGCTGCATTCCTAATCCATAGGGTTCAATATGACGTTGGTTCACCTTTTGCAGGTACAACAGCTTCAACTCTTCTGGAAATGCTGTCCACAAGGTTTAGGAGTGTGTTTATGGGGATTTTTGTCCATTCTTCCAGAAGTGCATTTATGAGGTCACATACTGATGTTGGACGAGAAGGTCTGGCTCTCAGTTCCCGCTCTAATTCATCCCAAAGGTGTTCTATCGGGTTAAGGTCAGGACTCTGTGCAGGCCAGTCGAGTTCATCCACACCAGACTCTGCCATTAATGTCTGTATGGACCTTGCTTGGGAGGTCCTTTCATGTTGGAAGAGGAAGGGGCCAGCTCCAAACTATTCCCACAAAGTTGCGAGCATGGAATTGTCCAAAATGTCTTGGTATGCTGAAGCATTCAGAGTTCCTTTCACTGGAACTAAGGGGCCAAGCCCAGTTCCTGAAAAACAACCCCACACCATAATCCCCCCTCCACCAAACTTTACACTTGGCAGTCAGACAAGTACCGTTAACCTGGCAAACGCCAAACCCAGACTCGTCCATCAGATTGCCAGATGGAGAAGTGTGATTCATCACTCCAGAGAACGCACCTCCACTGCTCTAGAGTCCAGTGGCAGCGTGCTTTACACCACTGCATCCAACGCTTTGTATTGCATTTGGTGATGTACGGCTTG